>NW_021820828.1:0-164992 GCF_901001135.1 Rhinatrema bivittatum | reverse complement strand
ATAATAAAGGCTAGGGGGCATTTCCATGAAGTTAGCAAGTAGCTCATTTAAAACAGATCGAAGAAAATTATTTTTCACTCCGCGCATATTTAAGCTCTGGAATTCATTGCCAAGGATGTGGTTACAGCAGTTAGTGTAACTGGGTTTAAAAAAGGTTTGGATAAGTTCCTAGAGGATAATCCATAATAAGCAATAGTAGCTTGTGATCTATCTAATGTCTGGGTAATTGCCAGGTACTTGTATCTGGTGTGGTCACTGTTGGAAACAGGTACTGGGCTTGATGGACCCTTGGTCTGACCCAGCATGGCATATCTTATGTTATGGTTGGATATCATGCATAGCAAGGTTTAATTAGCACAAGTGCAGAACTTCTGAGGTGCAGCAGCATCTTTTTATCAAGGCGGATTCAGCCTTAGCTGTTTGGCATTCACGCAGCTTCCTTAAGCATCCAAAATGTTACCATGTCACCAATATCTGCATGCGGACTTTCCTTGAGAATCAGAACTACGAGTCCCAGCATCCAGTGGGGTCGAACCAGGACTGGATCAGCCTGGGCAAAGCGGGTAGTTCTAGAAACTGTGGACAGAATGAGCCTGGGGAAGAATGAACATCTATAGCCCATGCTAGCACGTCACATTGCTTTGTGTACCAACTTTCCGCTGACTGGTTCTACTTGCAGCACTTGTGCTGTGTGTGGGGAAGGCAGTGGACTAAGATAGCTTGTGTGTGTGTGTGTGTGTGTGTGTGAGGGGGGGGTCATGAAAACAATATTTATCCGTGTTCCCCCTTTGCAGGTACTGCCATGCTACCAGTTGTTGCTTTTCCCTTTGAAGACTTTTACCTGGACGCTCACCATGTCGCTCACACCCTGGCTGAAAGGGAGCAGAATATCCTCTTCTACATCGCTCTGATGGCGGCTTCTCTTGGCACAGGAGGAATACGAGCTATAATCTGTCCGCTCGGTGCTTACAACCTTCAGGGTTATGGACAAAAGGAATTACTGTCCTTTTTCAACTGGTTCGTACTCTGCCTAATTATTATTGCAGTATTATCTGCCTAATTATTATTACTATGAGTGTTTTCATCTTGCGTTAAGAGCTGTCGTGGAAGTTGGCACTGGGGACCTGGCTTTGAAACAGGCCTCCTGCTAGCTGCCCTTTTCCCCACTTCCCACAGCCGGCATCGTTGCTTTGCTGCTGCTGCGTAAAATAAGTGATCCCCAAAGCAGACCCCGCCACAGCAAGCCATCCTGCTCCAGACGAAGGGGCCGCAAGTCCACTCGGGGTAGGATAACGTTTAACGCCCGTCGCTTTTCAACTGTAGAGGGAATGCTCCTAAAACTTAAATAACCGCCCCATGGGGTATCCCGAATCCTGACGGGTCAGGGATCTCCCGTAGCCGCTCGGCTACCAAAAGCTCCCTAGCAACCTTCATTTGTGTGTTTCTTTAGTCAAGGCTAATTGAACAATTTTTGTGGCATCCCAATCCAAATTTTTCTGCGTGTTGTAAGACAAAACCTAAGTGTGCCCACTGAACCAAGCCTACAAACATCTGGGATTGGTTCTCATTTACAAGCATAGCAATGTTCACAAGTTTGCCAGAACGCATTAGCAGTAATAAGAGAGGGGTGCATTGTTCTGTGTGAGGTTTTCCTGTGACCCCACCACTGCAGTTATACACCAGAAGAACCTGCTGTACCGCTGAGTTTCAATGGGTGATTAACAAATTAAATTAGAGATCATCCAGTGATTTGGGTTCTTCTTACAACTAAAATGAGGCTTCTCAGATTGGAGCTCGGCTCAGCTCTGGGAGTTTCCCAGGCTAGCTCCTGTGTTCTAATGGTGGTCCTTCCACTACCACTACTACTGCTGTCTTACCCCTCCTAGAGCGGCATGCGACATACACAGCGCAGTGCAAAACACGTAAGAGCCAGTCCCTGCTCAGTAGAGCTTACAATCTAATCAAGACAAACATACAAGCAAAAAGAGACTTTGAGAATTTCATTTATTAAGAAAATAGTTAAAATAAGATTATAAAGAGGATAATCAGGAGTTATGATTTAAAAGCAGAGACTTTTCAGATGGGATTTGAATAAGGCAAGAGATGGAGCATGACACACTAACTCGGGAAGTCTATTCCAAGCATACAGTGCAACCAGGTCAGGAGTTAGCGGTGAAGGAGAAGGCATTGCATAGGAGAGACCTGCCTGATAAGCGGAGTGCATGAGGAGGGGTGTAGAGAAGAGATAGTGAGGCGCTACAGAGCGAAAGCTCGTGAAGGTGAATAACAGGAACTTGAACTGTAAGCAGAAGCAGATAGGGAGCCAATGCAGTGAATTCACAAGTGGGATTATTGACTTTGGTGAAAGATAAGTCATGCATCTGAATTTAGGACAGATTGCAGGGAGAGAGATGGATCACTGGGAGACCTGTGAGGAGCAGGGTAATAATAGTGTAAGCGGAGGAGATGAAGAGAGAGGAAAGGGTTCTGGTATGGGTGCAGTGACTTTGGTGAAAGATAAGTCATGCAGCTGAATTTAGGACAGATTGCAGGGAGAGAGATGGATCACTGGGAGACCTGTGAGGAGCAGGGTGTAATAGTGTAAGAGGAGGAGATAGAGAGAGGAAAGGGTTCTGGTATGGGTGTAGTGACTTTGGTGAAAGATAAGTCATGCAGCTGAATTTAGGACAGATTGCAGGGAGAGAGATGGGTCACTGGGAGACCTGTGAGGAGCAGGATGTAATAGTGTAATAGGGAGGAGATGAGAGAGAGGAAAGGGTTCTGGTATGGGTGTAGTGACTTTGGTGAAAGATAAGTCATGCAGCTGAATTTAGGACAGATTGCAGGGAGAGAGATGGATCACTGGGAGACCTGTGAGGAGCAGGGTTAATAGTGTAATAGGGAGGAGATGAGAGAGAGGAAAGGGTTCTGGTATGGGTGCAGTGACTTTGGTGAAAGATAAGTCATGCAGCTGAATTTAGGACAGATTGCAGGGAGAGAGATGGATCACTGGGAGACCTGTGAGGAGCAGGATGTAATAGTGCGAGGGGAGATGAGAGAGTGGAAAGGGTTCTGGTATGGGTGCAGTGACTTTGGTGAAAGAGAAGTCGTGCAGCTGAATTTAGGACAGATTGCAGGAGAGAGATGGATCACTGGGAGACCTGTGAGGAGCAGGATGTAATAGTGTAAGCAGGAGATGAGAGAGAGGAAGGGTTCTGGTATGGGTGCAGTGACTTTGGTGAAAGATAGTCATGCAGCTGAATTTAGGACAGATTGCAGGGAGAGAGATGGATCACTGGGAGACCTGTGAGGAGCAGGATGTAATAGTGTAGCAGGAGAGATGAGAGAGGAAAGGGTTCTGGTATGGGTGCAGTGACTCTTTGGTGAAAGATAAGTCATGCAGCTGAATTTAGGACAGATTGCAGGGAGAGAGATGGATCACTGGGAGACCTGTGAGGAGCAGGATGTAATAGTGTAAGAGGGAGGATGAGAGAGAGGAAAGGGTTCTGGTATGGGTGCAGTGACTTTGGTGAAAGATAAGTCATGCAGCTGAATTTAGGACAGATTGCAGGGAGAGAGATGGATCACTGGGAGACCTGTGAGGAGCAGGATGTAATAGTGTAAGCAGGAGGAGATGAGAGAGAGGAAAGGGTTCTGGTATGGGTGGCAGTGACTTGGTGAAAGATAAGTCGTGCAGCTGAATTTAGGACAGATTGCAGGGAGAGAGATGGATCACTGGGAGACCTGTGGAGGGAGCAGGGTGTAAGAGTGTAAGAGGGAGGAGATGAGAGAGAGGAAAGGGTTCTGGTATGGGTGCAGTGACTTTGGTGAAAGATAAGTCAGTGCAGCTGAATTTAGGGAGCAGATTGCAGGGAGAGAGATGGATCACTGGGAGACCTGTGAGGAGCAGGGTGTAATAGTGTATAGCAGAGGAGATGAGAGAGAGGAAAGGGTTCTGGTATGGGTGTAGTGACTTTGGTGAAAGAGAAGTCATGCAGCTGAATTTAGGACAGATTGCAGGGAGAGAGATGGATCACTGGGAGACCTGTGAGGAGCAGGATGTAATAGTGTAAGAGGAGGAGATGAGAGAGAGGAAAGGGTTCTGGTATGGGTGCAGTGACTTTGGTGAAAGATAGTCATGCAGCTGAATTTAGGACAGATTGCAGGGAGAGAGATGGATCACTGGGAGACCTGTGAGAGCGGATGTAATAGTGTGGCAGGAGGAGATGAGAGAGGAAAGGGTTCTGGTATGGGTGTAGTGACTTTGGTGAAAGATAAGTCGTGCAGCTGAATTTAGGACAGATTGCAGGGAGAGAGATGGATCACTGGGAGACCTGTGAGGAGCAGATGTAATAGTGTAAGAGGGGAGATGAGAGAGAGGAAAGGGTTCTGGTATGGGTGCAGTGACTTTGGTGAAAGATAAGTCGTGCAGCTGAATTTAGGACAGATTGCAGGGAGAGAGATGGATCAGTGGGAGACCTGTGAGGAGGCAGGGTGTAATAGTGTAATCAGGAGGAGATGAGAGAGAGGGAAAGGGTTCTGGTATGGGTGCAGTGACTTTGGTGAAAGAGAAGTCGTGCAAGCTGATTTAGGACAGATTGCAGGGAGAGAGATGGATCACTGGGGAGACCTGTGAGGAGGCAGGATGTAATAGTGTAAAGAGGGAGGAGATGAGAGAGAGGAAAGGGTTCTGGTATGGGTGCAGTTGACTTTGGTGAAAGATAAGTCGTGCAGCTGAATTTAGGACAGATTGCAGGGAGAGGAGATGGAATCACTGGGAGACCTGTGAGGAGCAGGATGTAATAGTGTAAAGAGGAGGAGATGAGAGAGTGAAGAGGGTTCTGGTATGGGTGCAGTGACTTTGGTTGAAAGATAAGTCAATGCAGCTGAATTTAGGACAATTGCAGGGAGAGAGATGGATCACTGGGAGACCTGTGAGGGAGGCAGGATGTAATAGTGTAAGAGGAGGAGATGAGAAGAGGAAAGGGTTCTGGTATGGGTGCAGTGACTTTGGTGAAAGATAAGTCATGCAGCTGAATTTAGGACAGATTGCAGGGAGAGAGATGGATCACTGGGAGACCTGTGAGGAGCAGGGTGTAATAGTGTAAGAGGAGGAGATGAAGAGAGAGGAAAGGGTTCTGGTATGGGTGCAGTGACTTTGGTGAAAGATAAGTCGTGCAGCTGAATTTAGGACAGATTGCAGGTGAGAGAGATGGATCACTGGGAGACCTGTGAGGGAGCAGGTGTAAGAAGTGTAAGCAGGAGGAGATGAGAGAGAGGAAGGGTTCTGGTATGGGTGCAGTGACTTTGGTGAAAGATAAGTCAGTGCAGCTGAATTAGGACAGATTGCAGGGAGAGAGATGGATCACTGGGAGACCTGTGAGGAGCAGGATGTAATAGTGTAAGAGGGAGGGATAGGAGAGAGGAAAGGGTTCTGCTAATGGGTGCAGTGACTTTGGTGAAAGATAAGTCATGCAGCTGAATTTAGGACATATTGTAGGGGAGAGAGATGGATCACTGGAGACCTGTGAGGATCAGGTGTAATAGTGGTAGCATGAGGAGATGAGAGAGAGGAAAGGGTTCTGGTATGGGTGCAGTGACTTTGGGTGAAAGAGAAGTCATGCAGCTGAATTTAGGGACAGATTTGCAGGGAGAGAGATGATCACTGGGAGACCTGTGAGGAGCAAGGTGTAATAGTGTAGCAGGATGAGGATGAGAGAGAGGAAAGGGTTCTGGTATGGGTGCAGTGACTTTGGTGAAAGATAAGTCGTGCAGCTGAATTTAGGACAATTTGCAAGGGAGAGAGATGGATCACTGGGAGAGGCTGTGAGGGAGCAGGGATGTAATAGTGGAAGAGGAGGAGATGAGAGAGAGGAAAGGGTTTTCTGGTATTGGGTGCAGTGACTTTGGTGAAAGATGAGTCGTGCAGCTGAATTTAGGACAGATTGCAGGGAGAGAGATGGATCACTGGGAGACCTGTGAGGAGCAGGATGTAATAGTGTAAGCAGGAGGAGATGAGAGAGAGGAAGGGGTCTGGTATGGGGTGGCAGGTGACTTTGGTGAAAAGATAAGTCGTGCAGCTGAATTTAGGACAGATTGCAGGGAGAGGAGAGATGGATCACTGGGAGACCTGTGAGGAGCAGGATGTAATAGTGTAAGCAGGAGGAGATGAGAGAGAGGAAAGGGTTCTGGTATGGGTGCAGTTGACTTTGGTGAAAGATAAGTCATGCAGCTGAATTTAGGACAGATTGCAGGGAGAGAGATGGATCACTGGGGAGACCTGTGAGGAGCAGGATGTAATAGTGTAAGGAGGAGGAGATGAGAGAGAGGAAAGGGTTCTGGTATGGGTGCAGGTGACTTTGGTGAAAGATAAGTCGATGCAGCTGAATTTAGAGGGACAGATTGCAGGGAGAGAGATGGATCACTGGGAGACCTGTGAGGAGCAGGATCGTAATAGTGTATAGAGGCAGGAGAATGAGAGAGAAGGGAAAGGGTTCTGGTATGGGTGCAGTGACTTTGGTGAAAGATAAGTCGGCAGCTGAATTTAGGACAGATTGCAGGGAGAGAGATGGATCACTGGGAGACCTGTGAGGAGCAGGGTGTAATAGTGTAAGAGGGAGGAGATGAGAGAGAGGAAAGGGTTCTGGTATGGGTGCAGTGACTTTGGTGAAAGATAAAGTCATGCGCTGAATTTAGGACAGATTGCAGGGAGAGAGATGGATCACTGGGATACCTGTGAGGAGCAGGGGTGTAAATGTGTAAGAGGAGGAGATGAGAGAGAGGAAAGGGTTCTGGTATGGGTGCAGTGAACTTTGGTGAATAGATAAGTCATGCAGCTTGAATTTAGGACATGATTGCAGGGAGAGAGATGGATCACTGGAGACCTTGAGGAGCAGGGATGTAATAGTGTAAGAGGAGGAGATGAGAGAGAGGGAAAGGGTTCTGGTATGGGTGGCAGTGACTTTGGTGAAAGATAAGTCATGCAGCTGAATTTAGGACAGATTGCAGGGAGAGAGATGGATCACTGGGAGACCTGTGAGGAGCAGGATGTAATAGTGTAGAGCAGGAGGAGATGAGAGAGAGGAAAGGGGTTTCTGGTATGGGTGCAGTGACTTTGGTGAAAGATAAGTCATGCAGCTGAATTTAGGACAGATTGCAGGGAGAGAGATGGATCACTGGGAGACCTGTGAGGAGCAGGGTGTAATAGTGTAAGCAGGAGGAGATAGAGAGAGGAAAGGGTTCTGGTATGGGTGCAGTGACTTTGGGGAAAGATAAGTCATGCAGCTGAATTTAGGGACAGATTGCAGGGAGAGAGATGGATCACTGGGGAGACCTGTGAGGAGCAGGGTGTATAGTGTAAGCAGGAGGAGATGAGAGAGAGGAAAGGGTTCTGGTATGGGTGCAGTGACTTGGTGAAAGATAAGTCAATGCAGCTGAATTTAGGACAGATTGCAGTGAGAGAGATGGATCACTGGGAGACCTGTGAGGAGCAGGTGTAATAGTGTAAGAGGAGGAGATTAGAGAGAGGAAAGGGTTCTGGTAGGGGTGCAGTGACTTTGGTGAAAGATAAGTCACTGCAGCTGAATTTAGGACAGATTGCAGGGAGAGAGATGGATCACTGGGAGACCTGTGAGGAGCAGGGTGTAATAGTGTAAGCAGGAGGAGATGAGAGAGAGGAAAGGGGTTCTGGTATGGTTGCAGTGACTTTGGTGAAAGATAAGTCGTGCAGCTGAATTTAGGACAGATTGCAGTGAGAGAGATGGATCACTGGGAGACCTGTGAGGAGCAGGGTGTAATAGTGTAAGCAGGAGGAGAGAGGAGAGAGAGAGGAAAGGGTTCTGGTATGGGTTGCAGTGACTTTGTGTGAAAGATAAGTCAGTGCAGCTGAATTTAGGACAGATTGCAGTGAGAGAGATGGATCACTGGGAGACCTGTGAGGAGCAGGGTGTAATAGTTAAGCAGGGAGGAGATGAGAGAGAGGGAAGGGTTCTGGTATGGGTGCAGTGACTTTGGTGAAAAGATAAGGTCGTGCAGCTGAATTTAGGACAGATTGCAGGGAGAGAGACTGGATCACTGGGAGACCTGTGAGGAGCAGGATGTAATAGTGTAAGCAGGAGGAGATGAAGAGAGGAAAGGGTTCTGGTATGGGTGCAGTGACTTTGGTGGAAAGATAAGTCGTGCAGCTGAATTTAGGACAGATTGCAGGGGAGAGAGATGGATCACTGGGAGACCTGTGAGGAGCAGGGATTAATAGTGTAAGAGGAGGAAGGATGAGAGAGAGGAAAGGGTTCTGGTATGGGTGCAGTGACTTTGGTGAAAGATAAGTCGTGCAGCTGAATTTAGGACAGATTGCAGGGAGAGAGATGGATCACTGGAGGACCTTGAGGAGCAGGGTGTAATAGTGTAAGAGGAGGAGATGAGAGAGAGGATAGGGTTCGGTATGGGTGCAGGTGACTTTGGTGAAAGATAAGTCATGCAGCTGAATTTAGGACAGATTGGCAGGGAGAGAGATGGATCACTGGGAGACCTGTGAGGAGGCAGGATGTAATAGTGTAAGCAGGGAGGAGATGAGAGAGTGGATAAGGGTTCTGGTATGGGTGCAGTGACTTTGGTGAAGAGATAAGTCATGCAGCTGAATTTAGGACAGATTGCAGGGAGAGAGATGGATCACTGGGATACCTGTGAGGAGCAGGGATGTATAGTGTAAGAGGAGGAGATGAGAGAGAGGAAAGGGTTCTGGTATGGGTGCAGTGACTTTGGTGAAAGATAAGTCGTGCAGCTGAATTTAGGACAGATTGGCAGTGAGAGAGATGGATCACTGGGAGACCTGTGAGGAGCAGGATGTAATAGTGTAAGAGGAGGAATGAGAGAGAGAGGAAAGGGTTCTGGTATGGGTGCAGTGACTTTGGTGAAAGATAAGTCATGCAGCTGAATTTAGGACAGATTGCAGGGAGAGAGATGGATCACTGGGAGACCTGTGAGGAGCAGGATGAATAGTGTAATTAGGAGGGAGATGAGAGAGAGTGAAAGGGGTTCTGGTATGGGTGCAGTGACTTTGGGTGAAAGATAAGTCATGCAGCGTGAATTTAGGTACAGATTGCAGGGAGAGAGATGGATCAGCTGGAGACCTGTGAGTGAGCAGGATGTAATAGTGTAGAGGAGGAGATGAGGAGAGAGGAAAGGGTTCTGGTATGGTGTTGGCAGTGACTTTGTGAAAGATAAGTCATGCCGCTGAATTTAGTGACAGATTGCAGGGAGAGAGATGGATCACTGGGGAGTACCTGTGAGGAGCAGGATGTAATGAGTGTAGAAAGGAGGAGATGAGAGAGTGGAGAAGGGTTCTGGTATGGTGTCAGGTGACTTGGTGAAAGATAAGTCATGCAGCTGAATTTAGGACAGATTGCAGGGAGAGAGATGGATCACTGGGAGACCTGTGAGGACAGGGTGTAATAGTGGTAAGCAGGAGGAGATGAGAGAGAGGAAAGGGTTCTGGTATGGGTGCAGTGACTTTGGTGAAAGATAAGTCATGCAGCTGAATTTAGGACAGATTGCAGGGAGAGAGATGGATCACTGGGAGACCTGTGAGGAGCAGGGATGTAATAGTGTAAGCAGGAGGAGATGAGAGAGAGGAAAGGGTTCTGGTATGGGTGCAGTGACTTTGGTGAAAGATAAGTCATGCAGCTGAATTTAGGACAGATTGCAGGGAGAGAGATGGATCACTGGAGACCTGTGAGGAGCAGGAGTGTAATAGTGTAAGAGGAGGAGATGAGAGAGAGGAAAGGGTTCTGGTATGGGTGCAGTGACTTTGGTGAAAGATAAGTCGTGCAGCTGAATTTAGGACAGATTGCAGGGAGAGAGATGGATCACTGGGAGACCTGTGAGGAGCAGGATGTAATAGTGTAAGAAGGAGGAGATGAGAGAGAGGAAAGGGTTCTGGTATGGGTGCAGTGACTTTGGTGAAAGATAAGTCATGCAGCTGAATTAGGACAGATTGCAGGGAGAGAGATGGATCACTGGGAGACCTGTGAGGAGCAGGATGTAATAGTGTAAGAGGAGGAGATGAGAGAGAGGAAAGGGTTCTGGTATGGGTGCAGTGACTTTGGTGAAAGATAAGTCGTGCAGCTGAATTTAGGACAGATTGCAGGGAGAGAGATGGATCACTGGGAGACCTGTGAGGAGCAGGTGTAATAGTGTAAGAGGAGGAGATGAGAGAGAGGAAAGGGTTCTGGTATGGTGTGCAGTGACATGGTGAAAGATAAGTCGTGCAGCTGAATTTAGGACAGATTGCAGGGAGAGAGATGGATCACTGGGAGACCTGTGAGGAGCAGGATGTAATAGTGTAAGAGGAGGAGATGAGAGAGAGGAAAGGGTTCTGGTATGGGTGCAGTGACTTTGGTGAAAGATAAGTCAGTGCAGCTGAATTTAGGACAGATTGCAGGGAGAGAGATGGATCACTGGGAGACCTGTGAGGAGCAGGATGTAATAGTGTAAGCAGGAGGAGATGAGAGAGAGGAAAGGGTTCTGGTATGGGTGCAGTGACTTTGGTGAAAGATAAGTCATGCAGCTGAATTTAGGACAGATTGCAGGGAGAGAGATGGATCACTGGGAGACCTGTGAGGAGCAGGATGTAATAGTGTAAGAGGAGGAGATGAGAGAGTAGGAAAGGGTTCTGGTATGGGTTGCAGTGACTTTGGGTGAAAGATAAGTCATGCAGCTGAATTTAGGACAGATTGGTAGGGAGAGAGATGGATCACTGGGAGACCTGTGAGGAGCAGGATGTAATAGTGTAAGCAGGAGGAGATGAGAGAGAGGAAAGGGTTCTGGTATGGGTGCAGTGACTTTGGTGAAAGATAAGTCGTGCAGCTGAATTTAGGACAGATTGCAGGGAGAGAGATGGATCACTGGGAGACCTGTGAGGAGCAGGGATGTAATAGTGTAAGAGGGAGGAGATGAGAGAGGGGAAGGGTTCTGGTATGGGTGCAGTGACTTTGGTGAAAGATAAGTCATGCAGCTGAATTTAGGACAGATTGCAGGGAGAGAGATGGATCACTGGGAGACCTGTGAGGAGCAGGATGTAATAGTGTAAGCAGGAGGAGATGAGAGAGAGGAAAGGGTTCTGGTATGGGTGCAGTGACTTTGGTGAAAGATAAGTCGTGCAGCTGAATTTAGGACAGATTGCAGGGAGAGAGATGGATCACTGGGAGACCTGTGAGGAGCAGGATGTAATAGTGTAAGCAGGAGGAGATGAGAGAGAGGAAAGGGTTCTGGTATGGGTGCAGTGACTTTGGTGAAAGATAAGTCATGCAGCTGAATTTAGGACAGATTGCAGGGAGAGAGATGGATCACTGGGAGACCTGTGAGGAGCAGGATGTAATAGTGTAAGAGGAGGAGATGAGAGAGGGAAAGGGTTCTGGTATGGGTGCAGTGACTTTGGTGAAAGATAAGTCGTGCAGCTGAATTTAGGACGAGATTGCAGGGAGAGAGATGGACTCGCTGGGAGACCTGTGAGGAGCAGGATGTAATAGTGTAAGAGGAGGAGATGAGAGAGGGAAAGGGTTCTGGTATGGGTGCAGTGACTTTGGTGAAAGATAAGTCATTGCAGCTGAATTTAGGACAGATTGTAGGGAGAGAGATGATCACTGGGAGACCTGTGAGGAGCAGGTGTAATAGTGTAAGAGGGAGGAGATGAGAGAGAGGAAAGGGTTCTGGTATGGGTTTGCAGTGACTTTGGTGAAAGATAAGTCATGCAGCTGAATTTAGGACAGATTGCAGGGAGAGAGATAGATCACTGGGAGACCTGTGAGGAGGAAGCAGGGTGTAATAGTGTAAGCAGGAGGAGATGAGAGAGAGGAAAGGGTTTCTGGTATGGGTTGCAGTGACTTTGGTGAAAGATAAGTCATTGCAGCTGAATTTAGGACAGATTGTAGGGGAGAGAGATGGATCACTGGGAGACCTGTGAGGAGCAGGATGTAATAGTGTAAGAGGGAGGAGATGAGAGAGAGGAAAGGGTTCTGGTATGGGTGCAGTGACTTTGGTGAAAGATAAGTCCTGCAGCTGAATTTAGGACAGATTGCAGGGAGAGAGATGGATCACTGGGAGACCTGTGAGGAGCAGGATGTAATAGTGTAAGAGGAGGAGATGAGAGAGAGGAAAGGGTTCTGGTATGGGTGCAGTGACTTTGGTGAAAGATAAGTCATGCAGCTGAATTTAGGACAGATTGTAGGGGAGAGAGATGGATCACTGGGAGACCTGTGAGGAGCAGGGTGTAATAGTGTAAGCAGGAGGAGATGAGAGAGAGGAAAGGGTTCTGGTATGGGTGCAGTGACTTTGGGGAAAGATAAGTCCTGCAGCTGAATTTAGGACAGATTGCAGGGAGAGAGATGGATCACTGGGAGAGCTATGAGGAGCAGGATGTAATAGTGTAAGCAGGAGGAGATGAGAGAGAGGAAAGGGTTCTGGTATGGGTGCAGTGACTTGGTGAAAGATAAGTCGTGCAGCTGAATTTAGGACAGATTGCAGGGAGAGAGATGGATCACTGGGAGACCTGTGAGGAGCAGGATGTAATAGTGTAAGCAGGAGGAGATGAGAGAGAGGAAAGGGTTCTGGTGTGGGTGCAGTGACTTTGGTGAAAGATAAGTCGTGCAGCTGAATTTAGGACAGATTGCAGGGAGAGAGATGGATCACTGGGAGACCTGTGAGGAGCAGGATGTAATAGTGTAAGCAGGAGGAGATGAGAGAGAGGAAAGGGTTCTGGTATGGGTGCAGTGACTTTGGTGAAAGATAAGTCATGCAGCTGAATTTAGGACAGATTGCAGGGAGAGAGATGGATCACTGGGAGACCTGTGAGGAGCAGGGTGTAATAGTGTAAGAGGAGGAGATGAGAGAGAGGAAAGGGTTCTGGTATGGGTGCAGTGACTTTGGTGAAAGATAAGTCATGCAGCTGAATTTAGGACAGATTGCAGGGAGAGAGATGGATCACTGGGAGACCTGTGAGGAGCAGGATGTAATAGTGTAAGAGGAGGAGATGAGAGAGTGGAAAGGGTTCTGGTATGGGTGCAGTGACTGGTGAAAGATAAGTCGTGCAGCTGAATTTAGGACAGATTGCAGGGAGAGAGATGGATCACTGGGAGACCTGTGAGGAGCAGGATGTAATAGTGTAAGAGGAGGAGATGAGAGAGAGGAAAGGGTTCTGGTATGGGTGCAGTGACTTTGGTGAAAGATAAGTCGTGCAGCTGAATTTAGGACAGATTGCAGGGAGAGAGATGGATCACTGGGAGAGCTGTGAGGAGCAGGATGTAATAGTGTAAGCAGGAGGAGATGAGAGAGAGGAAAGGGTTCTGGTTGTGTGCTCAGAAAGGAAGGGACAGATTTTGGTGATGTTATAAAGAAAGAAACACATTTTAGCAGTGTTTTGGATGTGTGTAGAGGAGGAAAGAGAGGAGTGGAAGATGGTCCCAAGGTTACAGGCTGGGGGAACTGGGAGGACGATCCTGTTATCCACAGAAATAGAGAAAGAGGGGAAGTGGATTTGGGGGGGTGGGGGGAGGTAAGGAGCTCTAGCTTAGCCATCTGGAGTTTAAGATCAGCATTTGGCACTGGATTGGGACTGAATCCCTGATGACATTTCTGGCAGAGAGGTGAATATTAAGTTAAAGTCCAGTAAATGGTTTAGATCTCATCCAAGTGCCAAAGAGTCATATAAAGCAGCTCTGAGCTGGGAAGGGAGCACCTTCCACCTTCTCACCTGCCCAAAGGACGTAAAATTGTACTTTTCCTTCTGTTCTTTGTCTTCATCCTTAATTTGCAACCTCATTTTGATGAGCGGAGGCCCCGAGGGCTAGGACTGAGCAGCACTCATTGGTGAAAGCCAGCTTGGGAGATTTTATTGTCTTGGTGTCTGAGTCCCTCCCACTTGTATTTAATCAGCGGTGTTTTTATTCAAAGTGACATTTCTCTGTGTCGCATGCGAGGGAGACACAGAGAAGCAAAAATACCTCCCAGCAGAATCCCAGTGGGTCATTGCATTTTATTTTTATTTTTTATTTATTTGTGTTTTTCTGTACCGGCATTCACGGAAGTTCGTATCATGTCGGTTTACATAAAACAAGGGGTGAGCAATACATTATAACGTACATAACTAAAACATAAGAGTATACATTACATAATAATAACAAGTGCATGGAAGAAAAAGTTACAATAAAACAGGGGTTATTCTAACTGGGAGTAGAGTAAGAGGAAAGATAAAAGTTTAACAAGAAGTAAACGTTGCAGTGATTGGTTGGTAGTTTAGCCTTGGTGCTTTGAAATTAAATTAACCACGCTAGCAGAAGGTTTAGTTCGGGAGTGAGCGAGTGAGTAGGCATTCAGTCTGAACTCCATGTGAACCAGAAAGAAATCAGGCCCTTGGAGTCAAACCAAGGCAAGCTGCCAAGCAACTCCGAGCAAACAGAGATGCTTGCTCAAATGAAAAGATTTAGGAGTGTAATCCACCCTGGCCAGAGGCAGAAGATAAAATCCATTAAATAAACTTCATAAATCAGCCTTTGCTTCGTAATCTGACTCAATATGGCTCTCTACATCTGGACCAGATGTCAACGTTTCCCACTGCATGCTCTTTTGCCGTAAGTGCCGTTCACTTGGCTTGTCCGTTAAACGCATTATTTGCTGCTGGCTTGCTTTAGGTTCCATTGGTTGGTGAGCCTCGGCTCGTTCATTGTCTTTGTGGGCATCGCTTACGTACAGCAGTCTGTGGCGAAGAACCTTGGCTTCCTGATTCCTGTCGTGTCCGTGGTGATGGCCCTGATCACCATCCACATGGTGCGCAATGAACTCATTTACCAGCCCAAGAAAGGTGAGAAGTCTATAACAGTTTTAGCATGCAACAGCAGCAGCTGGGAGGCCGGAATTTAACAAATATCTTGTAAACAAATGCATTCATTTTTTCTTTTGCACCAAAAAGTTGGAGCTGCCTATGGCATCAGTTTGTACCTCATTATTGAGTACCCCCTGCAAAGATGGGACCCAGGAGGAGGGGGAGGCTTTGAGGGGGGGGTAACTGTTACAGCTATGGCTGCTGTGCAACCGCCTCACCACCAGGGGTCCCTCAAGAGCAGGCTCTCCTGCCTGGCCCAGTCCATCTTCCTTGTTTTCTCTATGTTCTGGGCTTCCCCTTATAACCCTGCCTGGCAGTTCCCTCGGTGCTTCGGCATCGAGCTCGCTTGGGCTCCCTGTTCTAGCCTTCTGCCTTGCCTTGCAGTGTGTGTGGCCTTCGGGCCTTCTGCCTTGCTTTGCCTTGCCTTGCTGTGTGTGTGTGGCCTTCGGGCCGTCTGTCTTGCTTTGCCCTGCCTTGCCATGTGTGTGTGGCCTTCGGGCCGTCTGTCTTGCTTTGCCTTGCCTTGCTGTGTGTGTGTGGCCTTCGGGCCTTCTGTCTTGTCTTGCCTTCTGTGTGGCCTTCAGGCCTTCTGTTTTGCCTTGCCTTGCCGTGTGTGTGTGGCCTTCGGGACCTCTGCCTTGCCTTGCCGTGTGTGTGTGGCCTTCGGGCCCTCTGCCTTGCCTTGCCGTGTGTGTGTGGGCCTTCGGGACCTCTGCCTTGCCTTGCCGTGTGTGTGTGGCCTTCGGGACCTCTGCCTTGCCTTGCTGTGTGTGTGTGGCCTTTGGGCCCTCTGCCTTGCCTTGCCGTGTGTGTGTGGCCTTCGGGCCCTCTGCCTTGCCTTGCCGTGTGTGTGTGGCCTTCGGGCCCTCTGCCTGCCTTGCTGTGGTGTGTGTGGCCTTCGGGCCCTCTGCCTTGCCTTGCCGTGTGTGTGTGGCCTTCGGGCCCTCTGCCTTGCCTTGCCGTGTGTGTGTGGCCTTCGGGTCCTCTGCCCTTCCGTGTGTGTCTGTGTGGCCTTCGGGCTTTCTACCTTGCTATAAGGTTCCTTGACCCTGCCCGGTCTCTGACTCTGCTTGCCTGCCGCCTGCCCTGACCCAGCCTGGACTCTGACTCTGCTTGCCTGCCGCCTGCCCTGACCCAGCCTGGACTCTGACTCTGCTTGCCTGCCGCCTGCCCTGACCCAGCCTGGACTCTGACTCTGCTTGCCTGCCGCCTGCCTAGTCCCAGCCTGGACTTGGACTTTGTCCCAGCCAATACCCTGCCCCACATATTCACAGCCATCCCTGTCTCTCTCCACATGGAGCCACCCCTTTGGGTGGTGTTCACGACACCGGACCATAGCTCAAGCGTAACACTTATTTTGGCGTCTGGGGGGGTCCTAGGCAAGCCCCCAGCCAAAAAGGAAGTGCAGGCAGCATGATTTCAAGAAGTGAATGATGTCACTTCCTGTTTTGTGCTGGAACCACAATAGGATTAAAGAGTGAAAAAAAACAGGCAAATCAAAAATTAAATAAAATTTACAAAATACACAATCGGAGGATGGGGGAACTAAATAAAGCCCTCATGAATGTTTGATAAGCCCAAGTGAACTTTAATTATCATGGCACAATTAAACATTAAAACACTAAAAACAACTCAAAATAAATATAGGGAACATGTGAGAGGGTATCCAAAACCTCTAACCTGGAGTCAGATGGGGTTTTTGAGGGTTTTGAAGGGGCAAAATGACCTGTGATTCCAGTGCTCTTTCAAAGCGATTCATATCCTGCTAAAACCGATAGCTGGATAATTACATACCTAGATAAGTTCAAAACGCGCTACTTAGACAGACAAGCAGCTCTTTTCATACTTATCTGGCTAAGTAGCCATTGCTGCTACTTATCCAGATAAATCAGAATATAGCCAGATAAGTGCTGCTACTTAGCCAGATCAATCAGAATATAGCCGGATAAGTGCTGCTACTTATCCAGATAAATCAGAATATAGCCGGATAAGTGCTCCTTCTTAACCAGATAAATCAGAACATAGCTGGATAAGTGCTGCTACTTATCCAGATAAATCAGAACATAGCCGGATAAGTGCTGCTACTTATCCAGATAAATCAGAATATAGCCGGATAAGTGCTGCTACTTATCCAGATAAATCAGAACATAGCCGGATAAGTGCTGCTACTTATCCAGATAAATCAGAACATAGCCGGATAAGTGCTGCTACTTATCCAGATAAATCAGAATATAGCCGGATAAGTGCTGCTACTTATCCAGATAAATCAGAATATAGCCGGATAAGTGCTGCTACTTATCCAGATAAATCAGAATATAGCCGGGTAAGTTCTCATTTATCTAAGTAGTGGCAAAGGCACTACTTAGCTGGATAAGTTTAGCCAGATAAGTGTGCACAAGTGTTACACCCATGTACTTGTACTTCCAGTTTTCAAGGGATATGTGAGTAGATTTTACTTGCATTATTTAGACGCATTTACCCCCTGTAAATTGGCTTTTACATGCAAAAGTGAGTGGAGTCTATAACATGCGCACAACAATGAAATAACCACTTTTACCAATTAGACTACTGGTTCACCCAGCTTGTGAAAACCCTCCTGGCCTTCCAGCCTGAATTTCACCAGACCCCTCACCCGGTCATTTTTCACTTGTAAGAAGTTTATGCTCACTTACACCAGATATTGAGCAGGAGCGAATACATTGTGAGTAAGCAATTTTCTCACGTAAATGTTGATACCCCCATCCCGTCCCTTTTTTACACTCGCGGACCCTGATTTTCGTGTGCTATGTTGAGGTTTTTAAAACAGAATATACTCGCCAACAACAACACTATTTTCTGTGCGTAAGCGCCATTCTGTACGAGCACAGCTTTTGAAGTTTCACCTTTGAGTAAAGCCGAGACACAGAAAAGAGAGAACAGAAGGTCCTAGCACAAGACTACATACACTGAGACAACTAAAAGAGAAAGCGGGGAGCAGAAGAGAGACAGCGTAAAGAAAGACGTACAGAGGCAGACACCTAGAGAACAATGATTTCTCCTTATCTACCACTGCCAACAGCCAACACGGGAACACCTGGGAAAAGAGGTTCAAACACGGAATCAAATTCTTTTTTCTGTGCCAGAGCTGAAGGCGTATTCATCTGACAAGTGTTTGCAGAACGGATTCTTAAGTTTTAAAGGGTTTGCGTAGCATCGTATTTGTGGCCTTCTGTTTACAACTTCTTGTTAATAATAATATGCAATTGTCTGAATGTGCTTTAATCCTACCTTATTGCTATTTCTGAGTTCTGCCTTCCCTCTCTACCCCTGAGGCTCCGGTTGGGTGGGTTCCAGGCCCCGTTTCCCAGCAGGAAGGAGAATTCATTTTCCGGCCCTCACTCTGGGATGCTACTCAGTTTAGTGAACTCTGCCAGAAACATCTCAAACCCATCACACACACAACTGACACCTTAACCATCGTAAGGGGCAGAGCCACTACACTCCAGAAGGGCAGGGTTAAGGTACAGAAGAGACACAGAGCAGGAGGACAGCACAGAATCAAAACAGAACAGCAGCATTGCCTACTTAAGATGAAATGCTCCACGCCTTTCACGCTAGGGATGTACATTCATTTAACACAAAAGTGCAAAATACGACAAATAAAGGCTAATTCATTTCATTCGGGGGGGCCCCCAAAACAAATTGCGGGCCCCCCCCAATGAAACAAACAAATGCATCGGGCCTAGGTCTAGGCCCGAAGCCAGGGCCTTGCCCAGTAGGGGCCTCAGCATATGCCCTAGATGAGGCCCTGTTTTTGGGCCTAGGCTGAGGCGCCAGCATCGAGCTCCGGCATAAGATGAGGCCCAAAGCTAGGAGCGCGACCTAGGCTCAAGCACGAGGCCAGGGTCGTGGTGGAGGCCCAAAGCTGGGGCCTTAACCAAAACACCCGAAAATTAACCCCAAAAAACCATAACCTTACCTGATCCGTTTGGTCAGGTTCTGATGGCAGAGCATTGGCCCAGACCCAGGCCTGAAGCTGTGACCCAGCAGGGAGGCCGGGTGCTGACAGTGGGAACTCGGCCCAGAACCAGGCCTGATGCTGCGACCCAAACCGGAGGTCGGGGCCTGACGCCAGGGCCTAGGCCCAGACCCAGGCCTGAAGCTGCGACCCAAACCGGAGGTCGGGGCCTGACGCCAGGGCCTAGGCTCAGACCCAGGCCTGAAGCTGCGACCCAAACCGGAGGTCGGGGCCTGACGCCGGGGCCTAGGCCCAGACCCAGGCCTGAAGCTGCGACCCAAAACCGGAGGTCGGGGCCTGACGCCGGGGCCTAGGCCCAGACCCAGGCCTGAAGCTGCGACCCAAACCGGAGGTCGGGGCCTGACGCCGGGGCCTAGGCCCAGACCCAGGCCTGAAGCTGCGACCCAAACCGGAGGTCGGGGCCTGACGCCGGGGCCTAGGCCCAGACCCAGGCCTGAAGCTGCGACCCAAGCCGGAGGTCGGGGCCTGACGCCGGGGCCTAGGCCCAGACCCAGGCCTGAAGCTGCGACCCAACCGGAGGTCGGGGCCTGACGCCGGGGGCCTAGGCCCAGACCCAGGCCTGAAGCTGCGACCCCAAACCGGAGGTCGGGGCCTGACGCCGGGGCCTAGGCCCAGACCCAGGCCTGAAGCTGCGACCCAAACCGGAGGTCGGGGCCTGACGCCGGGGCCTAGGCCCAGACCCAGGCCTGAAGCTGCGACCCAAACCGGAGGTCGGGGCCTGACGCCGGGGCCTAGGCCCAGACCCAGGCCTGAAGCTGTGACCCAAGCCGGAGGTCGGGGCCTGACGCCGGGGCCTAGGCCAGACCCAGGCCTGATGCTGCGACCCAAACCGGAGGTCGGGGCCTGACGCCGGGGCCTAGGCCCAGACCCAGGCCTGAAGCTGTGACCCAAGCCGGAGGTCGGGGCCTGACGCCGGGGCCTAGGCCCAGACCCAGGCCTGAAGCTGCGACCCAAACCGGAGGTCGGGGCCTGACGCCGGGGCCTAGGCCCAGACCCAGGCCTGAAGCTGCGACCCAAACCGGAGGTCGGGGCCTGACGCCGGGGCCTAGGCCCAGACCCAGGCCTGATGCTGCGACCCAAACCGGAGGTCGGGGCCTGACGCCGGGGCCTAGGCCCAGACCCAGGCCTGAAGCTGTGACCCAAACCGGAGGTCGGGGCCTGACGCCGGGGCCTAGGCCCAGACCCAGGCCTGATGCTGCGACCCAAACCGGAGGTCGGGGCCTGACGCCGGGGCCTAGGCCCAGACCCAGGCCTGAAGCTGCGACCCAAACCGGAGGTCGGGGCCTGACGCCGGGGCCTAGGCCCAGACCCAGGCCCAACTCTGGGGCCTCAGCCAGGAGGCCGTGTCCCAACACCTGGGCCTCAGCCCAGGGTCAGGCCCAGGCCGCGGAGCTCAAGCCTGGAAGCTCCTCTTCATGTGTCCTCCTCTTTCTTCCTCCTGAAACACGACGGCTTCTGCTGGGGTCAACGCCGGATGTAATTCACTCTGCTGCATTCACCCCAGCACATGGCACCATTTTGATATGTGGCAATGCTGTACAATTATGAACCGAAAAAGGAGAACACGTTTTTTTCCCCTGCACCATTCCCTATTTGCCACGAGTGTGGCATTGCTGCAGTATTTCTGCAGCGCTCTGTGTTTCCTTTCCCTCTCTCCGTCTCCCATAATGGTGACCAATTCTCACTCTGCTTCTAAAGTCCCTGCCAGCTGCTGCCACATGGATGGTCTCCTCATGCCAGGAAACAACCAGAAGATACAACAGATACAAAAACGCCCATTAGGGCAGTAGATGAGGTTCAAAGCTATTTCTTTCACAAAATTACCCGCTCTTTGTGCACATAAACGTCCGTGCTCAGGGCTTCTGTGTGCACAGGTTTACCCGCGGTTTCTGAAGAGGCATTCACGGGGCTGGATTTGGGGAGACGTTTGCATTTTCGTGCACGAGTTTTCTCTGAAAACCTGCCCCGCACAACCTAGCAGCTTTAATTGTGCCCGGGTCGTTTTCCTGGGATCTTTTTCAGAGGGAAAGAACTCATGCAAAGTCTGCATTTCCAAAATTATCCCCCTAATGTCCACTTTCCCCGGTCGCTAAGTTGTTTCACTTGTTCTCCAAGTGAAACTGGGAAAGATTTTGACTTTAAAACCTCAGTCCACAGAGAGCGTCCTTTGCACGCACCTGGCTACAATCCAGATTATACAGATCAAGGTTCCCAGGTCAGTAATCAGCCTCCGTAGCATTTTTCCCTGGCTAAAGTTATCCGGAATTTCTCCAACCGGGGAGAGGCCGAATATCGGCACTAAAATGAAGCCCCTGGAATGCCCCCACACTGCCTTTCTTACCCTGGTAATGACCTACCTGCTCAGTGGGGTGGGAATTTCAGATCTCGGGTTTTGTTCAGGTAAACTCGAAAAGCTTCCCAGAGAAAACCTTTGAACATGGAGCTCATAAGATTTTATTTGTTTACTTTAACTTCTGATGGTGTTTGGACATTATCCACATTTTTCTGGCAATTCTTAGAAATGCACAGAGGGAGGGTCATTAAAAAAGGCAGCGCTTTAAAACTGCCTACCCGATATACAGGAACAAATATGCACATGCACCTTGTATGAGCGCACGTCCCCCACATATCAGAGAGGGATGGAGTCTAGGCGAGGACTGGACTTATGTGCAACCTTTCTGGAGGTAATTTTCAAAGGGTTTTACATGTGTAAATGAACCTTTGAAAATTGCCATCTTTCCATGTGGAAATCCTTTGAAAATTCTTTCCATAGGGCTGAATTTTCAAAAGGTTTTATGTGCAGAGCTGGACTTTTGAGGTTACTTTTACGTGAAAATTCACGCCTTTGATTTTAAAAAGTATGGGGTGAAAGTTCAAACATTAGAAGTACGTGCATAAGTAGCCACTACTCGCATATTCTGTATTTTATAAAAGCCAAAAACCCACGCGTATTTTCACTTTTGCGCACTCATATACGCGCGTATTAAGGGAGTGGTCTAAAGGTGTTCGGGGGCAGGATAAACAGTTTTGTATGTAAGTTGCTATTTTAAAAAAACATTTGTCAGCTTAGGTCCGTAATTTCACACCTACTCATTATCTGATGAAAGTGATAAAACGTGTTTATTGTGTAGCACTGGCTGGGCGGAGGTCTGGGTGAATGGGGAGGGGGGATTCAGGCTGAAAGGCCAGGAAGATCTCAATGATCTGGAGAAGCAATGGGTGAATTGGTTGACTAACTGGTAAACTGGTTATTTTCATTTACGTGCTCATGTTTTAAAATTGGCCAACTTATGTACGTAAATAGGGACTTACACGAGTTATTCCTACTGTACTTTCATACATAAAATGCATGCGTCTATTTTGAAAATAGGTAGAAAAGTGTGCACATTGAATGCATCGATGTACGTGGTTTCAATGCATTGCATTGCATTTATAGTAGTGCATTTATAGTATTTATAGTAGTATTTATAGTATTTATAGTAGTGCATTTATAGTATTGCATTTATAGTAGTGCAAAAACCAAATGCAAAGCATAAAGGCCACTTTTATAATTAATATAGATGTTAAACCCTCATAAATAAGCATAAGGCACAAACGTTAAAAAATGTTTTTAACAATTTGTTCACTTATTGACAAAGTGTAACAGTAATGCCTGCTTAATTTGTTTAATCACGGGGTTTATTAACACTCTCTGTCTTGAGCCACTTGAATTTACTTTTTTTGTATATTTTTTTTTTAATTTTAAATTTTTTTTGTGTTCGTGTATAAGCATTCAAACGCAGGTATGTTGCGCAGTAGAGGCTCGCGGTTTTTTAAATCGGTGTATATCATGCCCACGGATTATAAAACACGTAGGTATATCTGCTTATGGACATATACAGGCACGTTTTTTTTTAACGTTATCCTCCCGTGTGTAAATCTATCTGCACACAGTGTAGTGTGCTCTGGCGGTTTTCCAGAGAGAATTTTCTAAGCAAAAGAAGAGGCAGACTCTCACTTTTGAAAATTACAATGCACCCCCAAATGTTACAGCAGCTGAAATCTGCCCCTTTACCATGTGACTATTTCTGGTAAGATACAGTATAAATTGCATGTCTCCCCGGACATGTGTGCGTGAGGCCAGGCCTGGGTTGGAATGCATTATTAGTTACATTTTTTTAATACAGAAACTATTCTATGTCGTGTCCATGTGCTCTATTAATTAACAAAATTATTCCACAAATCTATTTTTGCCAGAATAAAAGATTTATACATAAGTGCATTGCAAGTGAAATAATGCACTCCAGGTTTGCAGTTATGGTTGCATTTCTGTGCTCCTCTTGGTGTCTGCGCAGCTCTGCTGTTACGCCCACCTTCTACATGCCGCATGCCTGAAGGCTGACCGGGCGCTTGTGCTGACTTTGCAGGAGGGTCCCTGCTAACAACCTTTGGAGTGTTTTCCAACGCGCTGAGGATGTGCTCTGTCAGGTATCGCCACCTTAGCGGGCGAGTAACCAGCTGGCTAGACCGTGCCAAGGAGCACAATGGTGGCTTGTACAGCGAGGCTCACGTAGAGAGCGCCAGGTCTCTCCTCGGGCTTCTTCCATTCTTCACCCTTCAGCTTCTCTGCAGAATCTGCATCGCGCAGGTAAGAGACGGGCTTCCGAGTCTAAAAGGTACAAATACATTCCTGTCTACGGCGGTGGCAGGACCGTAAAGCGCGCTCAGAATAAGAGAAGGCAGAGGAAGCGCAAATCTGATGAAGGGACCGCTAGGACTTAGTAAAGATGTACTCCTTAGGTACAGATTGAGAAAAGGTTCTTTTTGAGTAGGGTCCTACTCCTAGCTGACGCTAAAAGTGCAAGTTGTACGTCCTTTTTCCCTAACCTCCTATTGTTCCCTCTCACGGTCTGGCAGGCTGGACTCAGGGAGCACCCCCCGCAGAAGCGGCACAGGGCTTCAAGGCAAGACTAGGGCAGGTCTTCTGCCTAACCAGTCCCCCTCCGTTGCAGGTTCTGGGGGCTTGTAGGACTTCCCTCCTGGAGAACATCATGGCTGGAAGCTGGGTACAGGTACTGGCTGGGCACAAACTAAGGAGAAAGGCAAGGCCTGGAAAATAGACAAGGCACTGAACTAGACTGGATGGGGCAAGGACTGGACAAGGATAGCTCTGAACAAGAACAGGACTGGACAAGGAAAGGACTGGAGAAGGGCTGGAAAATGACAGGACTAGACAGGCAACAGGAAACAAAATACCCCAATAGAGAATTAGACTGGGCAAGTTAATCCTAGTAGGCCCGGAGGCCACAAGGCAAGATAGGTAGGCCCAGAAGGCTACTGAGCAAGGCAGGAGAGCCTAGAAGGCCATAGGACAAGGCAAGGAAGCCTGGAAGGCTATAGAGCAAGACAGGGAGCCAAGGTAGGCTACAGAGCACAGCAGGAGGCCAAGATAGCCCTCAGAGCAAGGCAGGAAACCAAGGTAGGCTATAGAGCTAGGCAGAAGGCCCAGATAGGCCACAAGGCAAAAGAGGAGGCCAGAGTAGGCCACTAGGTAAAGCAGAACGCCTGGATAGGCAGTAAGGCAGAAGGCCTGGGTAGGCCACAAGGCAAGGTATAGCAAGACAAAGCTAGCCAGGTCAGAGCCCAGATGAGTCCATGAGGAGGCACTGAAGGATTAGACAAGCTGGATAAGTAGGGCTGGGACTGAGGCATCATATGATCAGTAAGGAGATAACATGCACAGCTGGGCATGGTGCTCGCTGAGGATCCCTGGTGGAGGGAGGCTGCACAACTGTAACATTCACTATTTACCATTTTTATAGCTCTGCTAGGCATACACAGCCCTGGAGAGGTATACATTAGAGACAGTCCCTACTCTATTGAGCTTACAATCTAGTTGACATGCACAAACCAGCCGAATCTATAACTATTATTACAGCAGCCACGTTTAACATGAGAAAGGTCATATCTGGAAAAGTCAGGGATTTTTGGATACCTTCTGTTTTAAAATGCAGGTTCCTTCAGGGTATTATATCCAGACCATGAATTCCAACCTGAATCTGGAGGGCTTTCTTTTGCCGATAGCAGCAATGAATGCGATAGGCCTCCTGCCCTTACTGCTTCTTGCACCGCTCCTGGAATGCATCAACACACGCCTGGAGTCCAATGGAAGAGGGGGGCTGTCACCGGCAGCCTCCATACGTGAGTTTTCATGTCAGAAAATTCTGCATCCGAGGATGTACTGAGCCTGCATTTGTTACTGCCATGAAGCCCCGGCTGTGTGATACCAGGGTGCATCATGGCCGCTGTTTCAGCTTCGGATCCAGAATGCTTTGATGCTATAATTTGTGCAAGTGTTGAAAATAAAAGAGGACAAATAATAAGTATAACAACAAAATACAGAAAGGATTATAACAGAGTCAAGTCCAAGATTCTGGCGATGTTTACTATAGGCCTGATTTGCAAAAGCATTTACATACTTAAAACTGGGTTTCACACGTGTTAATGCACATTGCCTGTGTAAGGTGGGCTTTAGAAAATTATTACAATATATGCCATTGAAATGTCCTTCGGTAATGCATGTGTAAGTGCACTTTAGGTGCATAAATGGCTTTTGAAAATTGGTAGGATAGTTTGTGACATTCACATGCATAACTTCTTTGAAAATGCACTTGTAAAGCATCCTGGTGATTAGGCCCATGACAGTCAGGCCTTGTAATCCTGCAGAGAAAACGCACACAGGGTTGAATTATATTCCCAGAGTCTGCCCTAGTATCTGCTTTCCAGCAGGACATAGAATGAAACGGAACAAATCTTTCCAAATATTTGGCTACCTGCGCACATCAGAAATTTTGCAGAATTGAAAGTGAAAGGCCCTGCTTATGTTTCTTGTCCCAGCCCCTGAGGAGCTGTATCAGGCTGATTATTATCATCATGGTAGCCTTCCCTTGGGCTGAGGCTTGATGGAGCAACTGCAGACAGGAACGAGTGTACCTGCTCTGTTTCAGGGCATCCTCTGCACTCAAAGCTATAAACGGGAGGAATTTCCAGAAGCAGCAAAGACTGAAATCCTGAATTTATGGCTTTATTGGACTGAAAAAGCAGAAAAAACTTAAAAAGAAATTGCCAACAGTAATTTTATTAGCTCTGAAAAATAAAATCAAGTTTTGCATTTTCGATAAAGTAGACTTAAAGGTCATTTTATCTTAAATTAAAGGGATTTTTTTCATCCCATTTTTTAGAGAAGTTACAGATTTTTCATCAGGACTGGCCAGATGGCCACCATGGACCCTTCCAGGGATACACAGGCGCTGAGTGAGGCTCCTGTTCAAAGCTTCATCCCCGAGCACAGGGGCAGAGAGAGGCGGGGGAGCCCCTGCTGCTGCACCTGCTTGGAAGCAGCTGTGATGTGCACTTGCACATCCCTCACTTCTGCACTACGGAAAAACCCCACGCTGGTTTTCTCCTGAAAAATGAGCTTCCAGACCCGCGTCGGTTTATAAATTAGCCCTGACGCGACCAATTTCTGATTGCATTTTGGGTTCCATGTGTTTTCTTATTTGGCTAAAGCGGGTGAAAGTTGGTGACTACTGAAATGCTGTAGCCCCAGGAGTGCTGGGGTCACTGTCTGACCCATGCTCCGGGGATCTTTTCCCAACAGGGGGGGAAGTAAAGACTGTGAAGACACTCATTCTTCCTATGGAGGTCGTCTGCTTCTTACAGAAAAAGAAAGCATAGCACAAGCCACCTGTGGTTCAAAAATAAATCCAGTCACTGGTTACTTGCAGAGAAGAAATCCCAAAGCTGTACTCGTGAATATTGCACATCAATCCCGAAAATGAAGTTCCAGAGGCAAATCACAGACACGGTCCCTGATAAATGTGCACTTCCCCAAGGACTCTCCCTGGGCACCAGTGATACCTGCAAATCACAGACACGGTCCCTGATAAATGTGCACTTCCCCAGGGACTCTCCCTGGGCACCAGTGATCCCTGCGAATCACAGACACGGTCCCTGATAAATGTGCACTTCCCCAGGGACTCTCCCTGGGCACCAGTGATACCTGCAAATCACAGACACGGTCCCTGATAAATGTGCACTTCCCCAGGGACTCTCCCCGGGCACCAGTGATACCTGCAAATCACAGACACGGTCCCTGATAAATGTGCACTTCCCCAGGGACTCTCCCCGGGCACCAGTGATACCTGCAAATCACAGACACGGTCCCTGATAAATGTGCACTTCCCCAAGGACTCTCCCTGGGCACCAGTGATACCTGCAAATCACAGACACGGTCCCTGATAAATGTGCACTTCCCCAGGGACTCTCCCCGGGCACCAGTGATACCTGCAAATCACAGACACGGTCCCTGATAAATGTGCACTTCCCCAAGGACTCTCCCTGGGCACCAGTGATACCTGCAAATCACAGACACGGTCCCTGATAAATGTGCACTTCCCCAGGGACTCTCCCCGGGCACCAGTGATACCTGCAAATCACAGACACGGTCCCTGATAAATGTGCACTTCCCCAGGGACTCTCCCTGGGCACCAGTGATACCTGCAAATCACAGACACGGTCCCTGATAAATGTGCACTTCCCCAAGGACTCTCCCTGGGCACCAGTGATCCCTGTGAATCACAGACACGGTCCCTGATAAATGTGCACTTCCCCAAGGACTGTCCCTGGGCACCAGTGATACCTGCAAATCACAGACACGGTCCCTGATAAATGTGCACTTCCCCAAGGACTCTCCCTGGGCACCAGTGATACCTGCAAATCACAGACACGGTCCCTGATAAATGTACACTTCCCCAGGGACTCTCCCTGGGCACCAGTGATACCTGCAAATCACAGACACGGTCCCTGATAAATGTGCACTTCCCCAAGGACTCTCCCTGGGCACCAGTGATACCTGCAAATCACAGACACGGTCCCTGATAAATGTGCACTTCCCCAGGGACTCTCCCTGGGCACCAGTGATACCTGCAAATCACAGACACGGTCCCTGATAAATGTGCACTTCCCCAGGGACTCTCCCTGGGCACCAGTTGATACCTGCAAATCACAGACACGGTCCCTGATAAATGTACACTTCCCCAGGGACTCTCCCTGGGCACCAGTGATACCTGCAAATCACAGACACGGTCCCTGATAAATGTGCACTTCCCCAAGGACTCTCCCTGGGCACCAGTGATACCTGCAAATCACAGACACGGTCCCTGATAAATGTGCACTTCCCCAGGGACTCTCCCTGGGCACCAGTGATACCTGCAAATCACAGACACGGTCCCTGATAAATGTGCACTTCCCCAAGGACTCTCCCTGGGCACCAGTGATACCTGCAAATCACAGACACGGTCCCTGATAAATGTACACTTCCCCAGGGACTCTCCCTGGGCACCAGTGATACCTGTGAATCACAGGCACGGTCCCTGATAAATGTGCACTTCCCCAGGGACTCTCCCTGGGCACCAGTGATACCTGTGAATCACAGGCACAGTCCCTGATAAATGTGCACTTCCCCAGGGACTCTCCCCGGGCACCAGTGATACCTGCAAATCAAAGACACGGTCCCTGATAAATGTGCACTTCCCCAGGGACTCTCCCCGGGCACCAGTGATACCTGCAAATCACAGACACGGTTCCCTGATAAATGTGCACTTCCCCAAGGACTCTCCCTGGGCACCAGTGATACCTGCAAATCACAGACACGGTCCCTGATAAATGTGCACTTCCCCAGGGACTCTCCCCGGGCACCAGTGATACCTGCAAATCACAGACACGGTCCCTGATAAATGTGCACTTCCCCAGGGACTCTCCCCGGGCACCAGTGATACCTGCAAATCACAGACACGGTCCCTGATAATGTGCACTTCCCCAAGGACTCTCCCTGGGCCACCAGTGATACCTGCAAATCACAGACACGGTCCCTGATAAATGTGCACTTCCCCAAGGACTCTCCCTGGGCACCAGTGATCCCTGCGAATCACAGACACGGTCCCTGATAAATGTGCACTTCCCCAGGGACTCTCCCTGGGCACCAGTGATCCCTGCGAATCACAGACACGGTCCCTGATAAATGTGCACTTCCCCAGGGACTCTCCCTGGGCACCAGTGATCCCTGCGAATCACAGACACGGTCCCTGATAAATGTGCACTTCCCCAGGGACTCTCCCCGGGCACCAGTGATACCTGCAAATCACAGACACGGTCCCTGATAAATGTGCACTTCCCCAAGGACTCTCCCTGGGCACCAGTGATACCTGCAAATCACAGACACGGTCCCTGATAAATGTGCACTTCCCCAAGGACTCTCCCTGGGCACCAGTGATCCCTGCGAATCACAGACACGGTCCCTGATAAATGTTCACTTCCCCAGGGACTCTCCCCGGGCACCAGTGATACCTGCAAATCACAGACACGGTCCCTGATAAATGTGCACTTCCCCAAGGACTCTCCCTGGGCACCAGTGATACCTGTGAATCACAGGCACGGTCCCTGATAAATGTGCACTTCCCCAGGGACTCTCCCTGGGCACCAGTGATACCTGTGAATCACAGACACGGTCCCTGATAAATGTTCACTTCCCCAGGGACTCTCCCCGGGCACCAGTGATACCAATGTGCACTTCCCCAAGGACTCTCCCTGGGCACCAGTGATCCCTGCAAATCACAGACACGGTCCCTGATAAATGTGCACTTCCCCAAGGACTCTCCCTGGGCACCAGTGATCCCTGCGAATCACAGACACGGTCCCTGATAAATGTTCACTTCCCCAGGGACTCTCCCCGGGCACCAGTGATACCTGCAAATCACAGACACGGTCCCTGATAAATGTGCACTTCCCCAAGGACTCTCCCTGGGCACCAGTGATACCTGCAAATCAAAGACACGGTCCCTGATAAATGTGCACTTCCCCAGGGACTCTCCCTGGGCACCAGTGATACCTGCAAATCACAGACACGGTCCCTGATAAATGTGCACTTCCCCAAGGACTCTCCCTGGGCACCAGTGATCCCTGCGAATCACAGACACGGTCCCTGATAAATGTACACTTCCCCAGGGACTCTCCCTGGGCACCAGTGATACCTGTGAATCACAGACACGGTCCCTGATAAATGTGCACTTCCCCAAGGAATATGAAATGTTCTAGAGGTAGCGCAGGTAAGCGAGTGTCCGAACGGCTGTGAAGGCAGAAAGGCCTAGCCTTTGAGTCTGACTGACAGGCTTCAGTTTCTATAATACCTGGAGTTCCAGCAGGAACAGGGGCTCTTACATGGGCTTACTAGTAATAGAGCCATGTTGACAGAATCAAACTAGCAGCGGGGTCTGCGCGGCAGGCTGCAAGTTCTGGAATTAGTTAGTGGTTGTAGTGGAAACAAGGGAACTCACACAGCCAAGAGTCTAGGACGCTGGACGATTGAGCAATGGCGTCAGAGTACTGTGGCTTTTTAGATTATTACAGAGCCCTGTGAGTTCCTACTAAGAGGAGTTTTCCCTCCCTCATGTGGGATATTATCTCCAGAGTAAACAATCCAATGCCACCATGTTTGGGCCTGGACTTTTCCGTTCTCCCCTGCAGGGGCGGCAGGTCACTAAGAGGAGTTTTCCCTCCCTCATGTGGGATATTATCTCCAGAGTAAACAATCCAATGCCACCATGTTTGGGCCTGGACTTTTCCGTTCTCCCCTGCAGGGGCGGCAGGTCACTAAGAGGAGTTTTCTCTCCCTCATGTGGGATATTATCTCCAGAGTAAACAATCCAATGCCACCATGTTTGGGCCTGGACTTTTCCGTTCTCTCCTGCAGGGGCGGCAGGTCACTAAGAGGAGTTTTCCCCTCCCTCATGTGGGATATTATCTCCAGAGTAAACAATCCAGTGCCACCATGTTGGGCCTGGACTTTTCCGTTCTCCCCTGCAGGGGCGGCAGGTCACTAAGAGGAGTTTTCCCTCCCTCATGTGGGATATTATCTGCAGAGTAAACAATCCAATGCCACAATGTTTGGGCCGGGACTTTTCCGTTCTCCCCTGCAGGGGCGGCAGGTCACTAAGAGGAGTTTTCCCTCCCTCATGTGGGATATTATCTCCAGAGTAAACAATCCAATGCCACCATGTTTGGGCCTGGACTTTTCCGTTCTCCCCTGCAGGGGCGGCAGGTCACTAAGAGGAGTTTTCCCTCCCTCATGTGGGATATTATCTCCAGAGTAAACAATCCAATGCCACCATGTTTGGGCCTGGACTTTTCCGTTCTCCCCTGCAGGGACGGCAGGTCACTAAGAGGAGTTTTCCCTCCCTCATGTGGGATATTATCTCCAGAGTAAACAATCCAATGCCACCATGTTTGGGCCTGGACTTTTCCGTTCTCCCCTGCAGGGGGCGGCAGGTCACTAAGAGGAGTTTTCCCTCCCTCATGTGGGATATTATCTCCAGAGTAAACAATCCAGTGCCACCATGTTTGGGCCTGGACTTTTCCGTTCTCCCCTGCAGGGACGGCAGGTCACTAAGAGGAGTTTTCCCTCCCTCATGTGGGATATTATCTGCAGAGTAAACAATCCAATGCCACAATGTTTGGGCCGGGACTTTTCCGTTCTCCCCTGCAGGGGCGGCAGGTCACTAAGAGGAGTTTTCCCTCCCTCATGTGGGATATTATCTCCAGAGTAAACAATCCAATGCCACCATGTTTGGGCCTGGACTTTTCCGTTCTCCCCTGCAGGGGCAGCAGGTCACTAAGAGGAGTTTTCCCTCCCTCATGTGGGATATTATCTCCAGAGTAAACAATCCAATGCCACCATGTTTGGGCCTGGACTTTTCCGTTCTCCCCTGCAGGGGCGGCAGGTCACTAAGAGGAGTTTTCCCTCCCTCATGTGGGATATTATCTCCAGAGTAAACAATCCAATGCCACCATGTTTGGGCCTGGACTTTTCCGTTCTCCCCTGCAGGGGCGGCAGGTCACTAAGAGGAGTTTTCCCTCCCTCATGTGGGATATTATCTCCAGAGTAAAACAATCCAATGCCACCATGTTTGGGCCTGGACTTTTCCGTTCTCCCCTGCAGGGGCGACAGGTCACTAAGAGGAGTTTTCCCTCCCTCATGTGGGATATTATCTCCAGAGTAAACAATCCAATGCCACCATGTTTGGGCCTGGACTTTTCTGTTCTCCCCTGCAGGGGCGGCAGGTCACTAAGAGGAGTTTTCCCTCCCTCATGTGGGATATTATCTCCAGAGTAAACAATCCAATGCCACCATGTTTGGGCCTGGACTTTTCCCTTCTCCCCTGCAGGGGCGGCAGGTCACTGAGACTGGCATCGCGTTTATCTCGGTCCTCGGGAAGGAACCACAACCTGCACCCATTCAGAATTATTTGCAGGGCCGACCCAGCTCGCAGAGCGCCCAATGTGCCCCGGCCGCCCGCAGTCACTGAACCTTGCGTCCGTGGCGCTCAGCGCAGCACAAGAGCAGGAAACGCACAACAATCATCCGAACTAATTCTATTCCCAAGCCCTGAAAATAGACGTCAGCAACCGGCCTGACTTTTCAAACGAAGACTACGAAACCCTGCCTGCGGAGAATTAAGGCGGAAAGGAACCCAGGAATGCGGGAAGAGAGGAGAAAGGAAATGCGGGGAGTCATTCTGCTTCTGCACGTAACAGTGCGCGCAGAAGAGATTCCCCCTGGAGGCGCTGCTGGGAGGGGAGAGGCCGTTTACCTGCAGACTTGTGGTTTTCGAAAGCCTGAGCGTAAATTTGTGCACACGTGCAGTACGCCCGCCCCTCCCCCCCGAGCCTGCGTGCGCTGCCCGGATCCCGCGTACCCGCGCTGATTTTCCCAGTCCATTTATGCGTGCAAGTTCAATTAGAAAATCAGGGCTGACGTGCACACGAACCTCCCCCCCCCCCCCCCCTTAGAGAACGGGTGGCGTTACAGTGCAAAATGCTCGCTCTAATGCTTCTCTAGTGTGTGCTGTGGGAAAGGCCAGAGCTTGGCCCAATCATTTTCTTGTGATGTTTGCTGTCTGAGAGGTAGCGAACGATAGATTTAGCACTGAGAAAGGAGGTAAAACGATTGTAATGTTTCATCTGGAGGGAGGGGGTAAGGGTGTCTAGACGGGTTTACTAATGGGTTGATCCAAGCCAGACCTGGCCCCACACTGTGCTTCTGGTGCCGGACCCGAAACCCAAAAGGAGCAGGAGGAGAGTGAGAGTGGCAGAGGTTAAGGGTTCTGTGGTCTGCACTGGATCAGCCCATTGGGAAGCTCTGCCAGGTCCGGGCTCGGATCGGGTTTATTCTTACGTCCCCTTCTGTCTTTGCCCAGTTGCAGGTCACGTCTGCGCCCTCCTCTCGGTGCTGCTGGCCGGCTGCTTTGAGATCCGCAGGAAATCTTTCTCCCTGGTGGAGCAGACGCTGTCCGGCAAGGCTCTTCTGGTTTCGTCCATGCCCTGTTTGCATTTGGCGCCTCAGTATGTCTTGCTCGGCCTGGCTGAAGCGCTGGTAGCCCCTGCCTGTAAGCAGCTCTTTTATGTACTATTTGCACCATTCCTGGTAGTAAGGACACCGCCTCCGCCCACACTGCCCAAGCTCTGCTGAATAATCTCCTCTCCTCCCCCACGGGGATCTTATCTGGGCTTGGCCAAACCACTTTCAGGCTTTTGGCTTATTTTTGTCCTCTCCTGGGGTTCAGCTGAGAAGGCCAAGGTCTCACTCAGTCCTGGGGCTAAGTCCTTGCAGGGTTTCAGCAGCCCCGGGGGGGATGGGAAAGATCGACCTCAGAGCCCAGAGAGCCAGGCATTAACCCTCCAGTGGGTGATCTCTCGGGCATTGTAAGCTGGATGCAAACCGGACCCTCTAAACGGGTCTTCCAAAGCAACCTTTCACGGCTGCAGATCTTCTGCTGTGAGTAACTGGCACCGTACATGCATCCATGGCAAACTCATTCCCAAACTTCCCTCGATCTGTGCGAGGGGTCTCCCCCTGAAACACCTGATCTCCAAGTCTCCCCACCTTCCACAGACTCTGGTGGGGGTCTCCAGATGCAAATCCACTTATTATAGTGACACGCACTGCTGCACTGAAAACCCTGCAAGAAAACCCCAGAGCCTATGTAGCAAACCTGCAATACCAAAACAGGGTTAACTCACAGCAATAGCCCTACCTAGGAAAAAGGAGCACTGCAAAAATTACACCGGGCCCTAGAACCCAATACACCTCCTACTGAGGAAACTGAGCAAGCGGGACTGCTGCCGATCCCTACACAGAACCTTTAGGATGTCACCTGCAGCAAACAAACCCTCACCAAATACAGCGGGAGGGACTGCAAACTAGAAACAGAAAAAGCGGAAACTCCAAAATGCCAGTGCAAGAGCAGAGAAACAGAAATGTTTCTCCTCCCGAGATCAGCGATGCACGTTTCCCCGAGCCGACACAATCCAATTCCTGAAGTAAAAATAAAAAGGCCTAGGTGTGTGCACGCGGTCCTGCCGAGTTTCCCAGCAGACGTCTGCACGGACCTTTGCACGCACGGACCTCAGCCCTAAGCGCTCTGGATTCTCCCAAACCATCGCCGTCTTGAGCCGAGCAGAAGAAGCGCTGATCAATCCGCAGTGATCCCACGGCTCTGTCGCGCCCGGCTAATGATTGCCGACGGGTTGCCGGGAGATTTCTCGCAGCTCTCAGGAAGAACTTTTAATGGACACCTGGCACCGTTCTGAGCGCTTCCGCGGGCGATGCCCGTCACGGTCTCACCAACGTGTCGTGCCTGAACGCGGAGGCGGGCGTCTCCCCCTCTCTCAAGGAGCGCACGGCTCCTGCCTGACAAAAGCAATGAGAGCTCTGCTGCCAGACGTGGCACTGCACTAACACAGTCGCCCGAACAAGTGTCGCAGGCACTTAACGCCGATCGCTGCAGCACAACTCTTTCCTAATTTGTGTAACTCTTGAAACATCTCTGTGTCACAATCTGGAAATAACGGAGCCAGGGAACAGAAGCTGCGACGGCAGCGCAGGCCGCAGAGCCTGGGCGCCAGTATCCGTCTCTTCCGGGCCAGCCAGCACTCGCTCGGCACATTTCCCCCCCCGTCTATGTCCGGGTTTCTTTTTAATTCCAGAATATTGAGGAGCTTTCATTTGTTTAAAAGAAAAAAAAAAATCTGAACTCAAGAACCCAAAACCAAGCAGTTTAGGCTTTAGAATAGGAGAGAAAGAGTTTCAGCCGATTCAGATCCCCAGAATGTATGGAAATGGACCCAGTTTGGGGTTATTTCGGAGCCGGTGGCTGGTCCTATTTCTCCTGGCTTGGTTTTATTTGGGGTGGGGGGTGTTGACTCATGATGCTGTGCTCTTCCCCAAGGCTCAGTGCTAACCTTCAGGTCCGGGCCCAGCAGAATCCGAGGCATCGCAATGCACTTCCTGACCCTCTTTAACGGCGCCGGCTGTCTTGTGGGAGCACTTCTTGTCCAGGCGGCGCATTTAATATCGGGAGGTAAGAGAAGACTGGAAGAACAGTGTGCAAGCCGTGACTGCCTTCTAATGCTGGAGAATTATTTGTTTTATAGGGAAAGTGTGGGCCTGAATAACAGGAGATGGGTCTCTCTAATGACCCCTAAGAGTTCTGCAGTGGTAAACAAACATTTTAACTACTGAGAAAATTAAAAGTATTAAATCTAAGATGGCCAACTGTTCTCAGTTTGGAGGGAGGCTTCCTCGCAGCAGGAGATTGTGCTCAGGCTGGTTCCACGACCCAGCTCTCCTTCCTGACACATGGGTGACAAAAAGTCCCTCAGAAGCTCGAAACACAATGAGAACATATACGGTCTTGTTTTCAGACATGCATGGACTCTGTAACCCACCACCCATCTATTCACCAAAGTTTGCCCCATTTAGTGACAATTCCTTCTTCCAACTCGTGCACAAATGCAATGAAGTTTTACTTACACATCCATTTCTATTTAAAATAACATTTCAGTCTTACCCAACCAACCAGAAGTCCAAGATGACCACACAGGGATGGTCTCCTATATGTATCTAACCTCCTCAGTGCTGTGTGCATATAATAATAGTACTGCAGACATGATTACTACCAGGGATGGTTCCTTCATTTGAAACGAAATCGGAAATGTTAACGAAATTTCCTGTTTTGTTCCAATTCATTTTAAAGTGAAACGTAAAAAAATATCAGAACAAAATTTGGGTTTGTTTACTTTCTCTATTAAAAATAAAGCCTTCAGCATAGCCAGAAAAAACCCCCAAAACATTCCCGGACCCCTTCATAGCCCTCCCCTGGGTCTCATGAAAATGTTACAGAAGAGATTCCCCGGCAGCTCCTGCTTCGCCGATGCAGCCATTACAAGTGATGCCAGCAGCCTGAGGTCAGTGCCACACAAAATAGCAGCAGCCGTGGTCTGCCAGGGACGTGGCGAACAGCTGCACTGGCGGGGCAGAAGCGATCACTCCTGCATCCCGAAGAAATGCTCAAGAAACAAGAAGCTGAGAGGGGCCTGGAGGGGGGAATTGGGCTTAGGATCTGACATTTTTACAGTTCTGTTCAGGTTTTTTTGTTATTTTTTTAACTGAGTTAGTAGTTTTGTTTTTTCATTTTTTATAAACAAAAAGAAAAGAAACAAAGAAAGGGAATGTCTGCGCAGAGCACTAATCAGTGGTTGCAGTTATTCTGTATCAGCCTGAGATGTAATTAGTACGGATTGATTTTTGTTGGCCTGGCAGTATTCTCAGTTCAGATGGAGCCGGCGCTGGGATCATTCTCACCTCCTTTTCCCATATTTTATGTCCCTTCCTAACTCAGCTCTGGGATCCTTCCCGAATCTCTGCAGTCATGAACCTAAATCCGACCACTAGGTGTCACACACACACACACACACAGCCCCCGTTGGGGCTGTGAGTGCTGCCTCTGCAGCATTCCTAGCCTTGGCCAGTCCAGAGGATGCTGAGGGTCCAGGGAAGAGCTATGAAGGGGTCTGGGAATGTTTTTTTTCTGCTCTGAGCCTCGGGCTACCCCTAACTTGACTTTTAAGCTTATATAAAATACCTGAGAGCTTTTTATGCACACAGCCTGCTGGTAATTTCCAGATTAGCTACAAGCTTCACGTTCACTGTCAAGGAGCAACAACGCGCTGGCTGCTGAGAATTGCCTTCTGACTCTGCACTCTCCCCTCCTTCTCCTTCTCTGCTTTTTTCATGTCCCTCTCCTCTCACAGAGCTTTAAGGTTTCTTCCTTTCTCTGTTCTAATCGGCTCATTTTGCTCTGCTCTGTGCGCAGCCTCTGGCCTAGGGGTGTTTCTGTCTTGCTTCAGCCTGCAGCGCAGGGCTCCAGGGGGGAACCGGGGGCTCCTGGCACCCTCCAGGACCAATATAAGAATTATTGCAACCGAAGATAAGGAGGCACCGGAGCTGCCGAGGCCACCTACAGATGTGAAAGCATGAAACGTATCTCTAGCCTGCCTCTCTGCTCCCCTCCCTTGCCCTCCCAGCCGCCTTTCTTCTGGGATTATCCTGGAATGCCCTTTTGAATGTGTTAAAGCATTTTGTGTCTGTGCTTGCAGGTGTTTGGGTTCCAGGCGTCTTAGCAGAGGGACATTTGGAGAGATTGTTTTTCTTCCTGGCATCGTTAATGGTTGTGAACACCTTGGGATTCTGGAAAGTTTCACACAGGTAAGTGGAGATCCATTCCTCGCGCGTATCTGATGGATTAGGGTAGCAACGGCACCAGCACATTCTCAGAGAGAGAGAGTCCCTGGGCTCATGAGCTGCTCCTGCCAATGACACTCGCTCGGCTGCTGCCATCTAGATTAACTCCTCGGGGCCAGGATTGATGGTGCCTGCATGTAATTAGTTGTATAACACCCTGGTGTCGTGCCATGCAAATGCCGGGGGTACATAAACAGGACCTCCTCGGTTCCTTGCTGGTGCAAACTTCCAACCAAAATCCTGAGAAGAATGAATGAATCCCAGCAATCGATGATCAGTGAGGCCTGCAGAGCATGTGTCATTGGGTTTTGCAAGCTTCTCCTCCTCAGCTGGAGGCTCTGACTCCTCCCGCAGATCGTTCAGCTCTTCTTGATGTTATCCCAAATCGTACAGCAAATCGGATGACTCTTCTTTTCATGTTTAGAAGCCTTAACAGTATTAGTTCTACCCTTGTGTTTATAAAATATTTAGAGTTCCATATTCAAAAGCCATTTACGTGGATAACTCAAAAGATATCCGTCTAAGTGGCACAATTAGCTTATTCAGCCACTTAGGCTAAACTATAGCCGGATAACTACTTATATGGCTACAATTTAGCTGGATAAAAAAGGGGTGTTTTAGGGGCGTTCCAGGGAGGGGTTGCGTTATCTGGCTGAGCCCAATATTGCACACACCCAGCCAGATAACTTTACACCTGCTGCAGGTAGCTCCACACGTAAAAAGCCATCGCAGCAGCAAAGCAACAGCAGAAGCGCCGGGCCGGGATTGTGATCCAGGAGAAGGAACAGGGGCGGGGAGGACTCCTGGCCACAATATTTATTTTTAAACATTGAAATGGGCCGTTTTGGTTTGGAGGCAGGAAGTTGGGCCCTCGTGTGGGAGGGAGGCGGGGGACAGTCTGGGGCCTGTAGGCCCGCAATGTGTGTGCTGTTTCTTTTTACAACGGGAACGTAACTTATTCTTCTGAATAACGGTGAAGTTACCCAACTAATCATAGCCGAGTAACTTAGTTATGTTTAAAGTTATCCGGCTCTGGTTACGTTTACCCCACTGAGTATCCCAGACAAGTTATCCAGCTACCTTGTCCACTAAATGGACAACTGAATATTGGCCTCTTAAATTTTTAAATCTGCTCCTCGTAATAAATGCGAAATGTCAGAAGAGTCCAGTCAAACCTCCGAGGGGAGGGTTATTTTCAGGAAAGGATGAATGTTTGACAAACGACAGCGGGTTCATCTGACTCGGTCACACGTATTTTTTTTTTTTGTTTTGTGGTAAATGAAGGTTAAAAGGCAAAATGCATAGCGGAAGCAGGGAAATCTTCTGCAAATCCAGGCAGAATCTGCTGCGGGCCCGCGCATTGCCCCTGCATCCAGTGCAAATGTCCCGGCGCTGCTTGCTGGAGTTCCTACACTCCCGAGTTACTTTTCTGCTTTTTTTTCTTTCAGGTACAATAACCCGGATCCAGAGGCCGAGCCAGGATTTACAGGAAATCTCCTTCAGGAGAAACTTCTGCAGCCTGAAAACGCTCTGAGGTTTTATGAGAGCGTCCTGTAAACGCTCCGCCAGCTTTACTCCCATGCAGATCACCCTGCATCGTAAGGTGATGCTGCTCCACCCCCATCCTGGATTTCCACTGGGAAGGGCCAGGCCTGCCCATGACGTGGCCTTTCCTGACCTTTACGGGGCACCTCATTGGCAGTCGGTGAAGGTGCAAGCCCTTGCCCAGGATTCATGTTGCACACTGGCAGCTGGACATTTTCTGCCCATCGGGTGGCGCTCTCTGTTGTGCTGCCAGTCCCTGGGCGGATCGGTGGCAACCTGCAGATGTGTCTGGCCTGCCACATGCTTATCCCGGTGGGGAGTCACATAAGCTAAAGTCTGACGGTACTTTTTATAGCCAGATTTTCAGAGCAGATTTATGTGCCTGAATCTGCTTTCAAAATTCACGGGCGAGCGCAGAGCCCCTCGCGGCACGCACACGCGCGCAAAGTTATCCTCGCTGGAGAGCAGCTGTAATCCTGTGGGTGTGAATGTGTGTAATCACTCTCCAAGATCAACGCAGCCCCCCAGAACGTCTGTCTAGTATAGACATAAACGAACGAGGGGGAATCAAGGTCTGCAGCTACCTGCCGGGCTCTTTTCCCTGCATTAAACCAGATTTTGTACACAGAAGGGCTTTTTATCCAAAGATAAAACTCTCTAGGTAAGGTACGCTCCTGAGTTTTCAAACACTCAGCTAAACAGTGTTTGAAAAAAATGGATCAATTCTAAATGGTATTTTGTGATTTCTTGAATCATAAAATAAATACTTGTTTAATACACAGAAGATATAATTGCCTGGTTTGTTTTTTTTAGTTTTAACCAATAAATCACGCCCCCTCCCCAAAATAAAATAAAAAGAAACCTGTCTTTATCAGATAAACCCTGATAAAACACCGCCTCCCCCAGTATCCTCTCAACATCCCCCTCGCCTGCCTCGGACCTGCTGTCCTGTCTTCCCACCTTATCCACATTAACGGCTCCTCAGCTGCACAAAGTCGTAACAGCATCCCCCCAGTTCTCCTCCTCCTCCTGCCAGCTCCACTGTGTCACCCTGGCCACCAGCGTCCAAACTGGGGGAAAGAGGACAGATGAGCAGGAGTGAGAGGTCTGGGAGAGAGGTGGAGACCTGAAAAACACTGGTTTTATGTGTAGCAGGCGACTATAAAGCAGATTCCTCGCCCCCCCAAGCTTATCATGTGCTGGAACCTTACCATGTGGACCGAGCTGCATCTGGATCTGAGGGATGTGTTTTGGACCTGCCATAAGGGTTTATTCAACCCTACAGGGACTGCAAGTCACCACAGCCAAGGTGATGGAAGATAACAACACGTCAAAACCCCTGTGTGCTCTCCTGTGAGTGACAAATGTTCCGCAAGAGCCAGCATCCAGCACTCACAGTGATAAGAAGTTGGGAAAAGGGTGGTACTACATAGCCAGCAGAGAAGGAAGCCAAAGGAGACTATTTAAGGCACACATCTGGGGGACCATGGAAATCACCTCAGGAATTCTCAGCTGGGGGAGGGACCATTTGGTATCACCGTAGGCGAGCAGGGCGAATTACATCTCCTTTTTATTTCTCCTTCTAAAAATCTGAAGCAATCCCCGATAGGGAGATGCACGTCCACCATCTGCTGGAGACGGAGAATACTGGCAGGCTGATGTCACTGCAGGAGTATACATAAAATGTGAGGTCAGTTTGCTCCGTCTCCATCTGCTGGCAGAGGTGCATAACCCACTGGTCCTGAATCCATCTATCCACATGCTAGGAAATCTTCTGCATTAGTACAAAGATGTGGCCCTACGTGTTTCTGCTGCCAGCTCCTCAAGGATCAGACCACCTGCGAGATGTCACATTGGTTGTTTGGCGAGTGGGTATGACTTATAGGCTGCAACCTAGGAGTTGTACAAGCCCATTGTGGCATTTTATTACAATGCTGTACAGGTCTCTCTGTGGCACCTTTTTTTTCTGTTTTATGCCTTTAGCCATTATTGCAAATAGTTTAAAAAGTAAAATGTTAATTTCTTTGTTGACACATGAAGCACAAGAGATAACTTCAGGATATGGAGTAGGGATTTACTAGCAGGATGGAAGCAGGGGGCAGGCAGCCGTCATTAGCAGCTGCAGCCGAGGAAGGTTTACGTCCAGACGAAGGTCCCCAGGAGAGAAGGAGCATTTTAGAGGTGAACAGGGGCCAAAGCCTGGGGATCTACAGAAGGACAACAATATGAGAGAGCTCCCCAGCCAGTGACACTGCACCAGACTGGCCCAGATGTGCTGGGCTGTAGGACCTATGACCCTCTATACAATCAGGCCTGGGATGCATTGACTTTTGTGATTATCTTGTAGTAGGGTTTCCTGGTAACAAGATCCTGAGATTACAAGTCATTCAGAATAAGGCAGGGTAAGTTATTTTAAGGTGGCCCTAGGTCACAGGCGGTGACTCATGCCAAATTCAAACTGGGGATTCTTTCGGGAAAAATCAGGTTAGAGCTGAGCTACACGGCATTTAGAAAATCTGGGATTTTGCAGATGGTGGCTAAATAGGGGCTTGGAGCTGTGACCTTTGCTGTCAATTGGATAATTTCTGTTCCTGATTGTTCAGTGGTTCATGGACCTTTCCTCCAAGAACTATTATAAACCCTTTTTAAACCCAGCTACGCTAACTGCTTTCACCACATCCTTTGGCAACAAATTTCATGGTTTAATTGTGCGCCGAGTGAAAAAAACCACTTTCTCCAGTTTGCTTGAAATGTGCTACCTTGTAGCTTCGCGGAGTGTCCCCTAGTCGTAGTGACTATGTGAAAGGGTAAACAACCGTTCCCTGTTTGCCCATTCCACACCTCTCATGATTTTATAGACCTCCGTCAGATCTCTTCTCAGCCGCCTCTTCTGCAGGCTGAAGAGCTCTAACCAGTTTATCCTCTCTTCAGAAGGGAGCCGTCCCATCCCCTTTATCATTTTGGTCGCCCTTCTCTGCACCTTTTCTAATTCTGCTATATCTTTCTTGAGGTGGGGTGACCAGAACTTCATACAATACTCAAGGTGCAGTCACACTATGGAAAGATACAGGGGCATTATGATATTTTCCATTCCTTTCCTAATAATAACTAACAATTTATTTGCTTTTTGAACCACTGCTGTGCACTGGGCTGAGGATTTCAAAGAATTGTCCACAATGACTCCAAGATCCTTTTCCTAGGTGGTGACACCTCATATGGACCCTAGCAGTGTGTACCTATGGTTTGGATTATTCTTCCCTATATATCTCATTTTGCGCTTGCCATTCCGTTTGTAATGAACCGAAAATTGACTTTTTCTTTATAAAATGTGCACTCATTTAAAGTGAATGCACAACTCTAATCTCCAACAGCTGAAGCTTGAATGCCTATTACCACGGGGCACTGGGACAATGCATCAGATCTCAATTCATCTGTCTGGAAAGAAATGGCTCCCTTGGCAGCTCTGTCTCCTGAGAAAAAGAATACAGCAGTAAAATGTGCCAGCAGACTCTCACTGCTTCCTTCCTGGGAGCTGGAAATGCCCCCAAACTTCAGAAATGGGAAGGGAAGGTGGAATATCATTTATTGCCCACTGCAAGGAACTCACACCAAGTCATCATTAGGAGTGTGCACAAACATTATGTTAATTGTATTTTGTTTTTCATTTTGTGGGGGTTTTTTTTCATTTAATTTGTTGTTTGTTTCATTACTTTTTATTTAAAATGAAAAAACGAAACTGATAAATGAAATAAAAAATAAAAAAAATAGAAAAAAAAAAACCAAAATGAAAAATATCGGGCCCCATCAGAGATATAAAACCTTCCTGGGCCTTCCTTCTGATCCCCCTCCATTCCCCCTGGACTTTCTTAGCAGGGCAGGAGCGATCCCCAGTCCCCAGCGGAGGAAAACCTAGAAATGCAACAGCACCAGCAGAACGAGGCTGACATCAGTGTTATCTTCTTCCACACAAAATGGCAGCGACCTCGTTCTATCGGCGTCATTCCTAGGCGTAGCTCCGGCGAGGCAGCAGAGACCGGGGATCGCTCCTTCCCAGTGACACAAATAGAGGCTCCAGGGAGAGTGGGAGGGGATTGCAGAGGAGGCCTAGGAGGGTTTTATTGTTAGTGGCGGCATTTTAAAATGAAACGAAAGAAAACCTGTTACGCAAACGTTATAAAAATTTAATATATAGGCTTCCTCGTTGTTTAACTTTGCAAGTACATGTTTTTTATTTGCAGTCTCTAAACATAATTTCTGGCATATTATATGTCAGAAAATCAAGGCCCGTATGTTCGATCATTGTACTAATTACAGCAGATCAATAGATATAATAAGACTTTGTCAGATAGCAAGTCATCTCTACCCTTGAAATAAATATTATTCAGAGTACAGAAAGAGAATATACAGTAAATAAATAGTGCTATGTAAATAATCCATACATTTCCATATAACCAGTGAAGAAACTATACTTCTATTTAACAACCATGGATAAGAGCCCGTTTTTTGCTATAACAATTAGCTGAACAGCTCAGAAATAAGAGTGTTTTTATTAAGTACAATTAACTGGCAACTATTCATTTACTCATTTACTAGCTCTTGCTCCCCGCCCCCGTTCTTCCTGCTCTTCATGGAACCGGAATGATTAGCTCTGCTCCATCGTCTTCTATTTCTGTAGATGACAGAGGTTCTGGAGAGGAGGACCATGGAACACAGTCTGATACATCCCTTATTCTTCCTGCTCTTCACAGAACCAGAACAATGATCTCTGCATCATCGTCTTCCATTTCTGTAGACGACAGAGGTTCTGGAGAGGAGGCCCATGGAACACAGTCTAGTTAACACCTTGTTCTTCCTGCGCTTCACGGAACCGGAATGATTAATTCTGCTCCATCATCTTCCATTTCTGTAGATGACAGAGGTTCTGGAGAGGAGGCTCGTGGAACACAGTCTGGTACACTTAGGAAAGAATTGTGACCTACTAAAGATTTACCAGCTGATACCTTTGCTCTTTGTGCTGGTTGTCCTTCTTGTCCCTTCTCGCCCGCAATACTAGCTGAGAATAGAGAAGCATTGATAGCCGGCAGAGTAAGATGAGAATCCAGGGCAGGAAAGTCTTATTTCATCTGTGATCCTTTATAGGTAGGATTGATAGCAGAACAGACATTAAAGTCAATGGAAGGAAGATTGGTTTGGGCTTGTATGCCTGCATTTTTATTTAGATCATCGCTATGATCCACATGCACTTTAAGTAGTTTTGAATTTGAGGTGGTGGTCCACTTGTCTAATCCCTTCAGTTCTTTGGGTTTCTGCGGATGAGATGCCCCCAGGGTCTGAGCAGCTGTATCTCTATAGGCAGGTTGCCTTGATTTATAGAGATGTTCTCTACTTGGATCTTGCGATTTAAAGAGCAGTTTTGTACTATTGCTTGTTGAGGGCTCCCGGAAGGAAGCATTGTTCGGTGAGGATGCTCTTCTGGAAATGAGGTGATTAGACTGATAACCAAAAATGAAGTAGGAGGCCTCTTGTTGTGGCTCTGTTGATGCCCTGGATACAACAGTACAGGCCACAAATTTATACTTCCAGAAAGCCCGAGTCTTCAGTGGTGGCAAGATTTTGCCTACTGGGGTCCTTGTCTGTGTGTGATGACAAGCGCTGGTCAAAGGGATCCCTTGCAAACTTATCTGCAAAGGTTTACAAAAGGGCTCGATGAGGGTGAAGTCTTCCCTCAGTGGGCTACAGCTCAGTTTTTGTTTTATAGTGTCTTTCTTGAAGGAAATAACGCCTTGGGAGACTTTGTGGGCTGTGAGTTTTTGCTTCCAACTCTCCTTTCGATGGCATCTAACGTTCTGTTCACCCACTGAGACTCCTATCACCCTCAGCTTCTGCCTTGATGCTAGTGTGAGTGCTGGAAACTCTTTAGCTTTTGAATTAGTTGGTTCCTGCCTTGCAACTGCCGGGTACTTCAAATTGCTGAAGACGTTCTTTTGTCTTTGTTGCCAAGGATGAATGTTGCATGCTGTGATTTGCTCAGTAATTGTATTTTGAACTGGATTAGGCCTTTTGACATGCACTGAATTTTTATTATGAGGTGTCTTCACCTATGAATATAAGAGATAAGTGGGTAATGTATGTGTTTACCTTGTTTGACTATGCATTTTTATCTGGAGAGAATAGCCAGTGCAAGAAATAAAACGACAGTGCAGCTGCAGTAATCATTTCCTGGAACATCTAGCCCCGAGGTGAGCTGGTAGGAAGTATGCCACCGAAGAGATATTTAAGAAATAACTATCGTTGTAATGTGTCTATTATCAGTTAATTGCCTGGGAGCCAAGTTAAGTATGCCAAGTTGAAGGTGAGGAATTATCTTAAATAGAATCCACTAGTAAGAAGGCCATCACTTTAAAAAATGCAATTTAAAATAAAAAAAAAAAAAATTAAATTGAATATTTTAAGAACAAGAATGACCAATAGGCCTAAAGGTCTATGACAGAGTGTGCTGTTGCTTCATGGTCAGGGTGGCTCTTGTGACAGACAGATGGACAGACAACCATATCAAAATGAATGGACAGCACCTGTCATCTTTTTGAAGAGAACTATAAAAAGGAAAAGGTGTTTTTAAGTAATGGGTGCGAAGCTCTTCTCCTGTCAGCCGGAGGCATTCACCAAAGACTGACGCTGGAAAGGCTCCACTTTTCATACCCAAAGCGCCAAAAAGCAGTTGTGAGGCGTTAGAGAGTGGGGTAACCCCGCGCACCATCCCATCGATAAGCAGAAATCACAAGCCTCCGGTTCCTTCAGGGCCGATCTGCTTAAAACGTAGAGATCCATCTTCAAAACATGCTCAATGCTCCACTCAGGTCCCTAAGCGTGGGCTAAAAATGTACCTAAGTGTAGGGGTGACTTTCATTTGCCTGGATTTAGGTGATTAAGATGCCAAGCCCCGAAAATCAGTGGGAAGTGCCTGAACTATTTTCTCTGTGCCCTAACCCTCCCCCCCAGCCATCTACCCAGCCCATTTCCACAGGGGCTGATTTAAGAGCCTACGTCCCCTAGTTAGAGCACCTGGCCCAGCCACTCTGCCCAATTCTCCCTGCTTCCTGGAACCCCCCACTCACTCCCCCCCCCCCCCCCCCCCCCCCCCCAGCATATTGCAACCTCTGTGGGTCGAAGCACCCACCACCCTCTCAATTTATTTCAGCGCTGGAATAGAGAGAAAGTGCATTTTTACAGATTTAGTACAAATTCATAAAATGAATGTTTAAAAAACGGATTTTTTAAAGATTACCTATTGAAATCTGTTTGCACTAGCAAACAAGGGGATCACTAAATTAGGTTTTGTGGCCCACTTTAAGGATTGTCAGAATAATGTGAAGCCAGGGTGGGTTCAGTTACACAACTTCTGAAGTCTGCATTGTGAGGGTCGGCCTTTGGGCCGTGTGACCAGAGCTGAGGCTGGCCCTGTGGAGTCTGGATCACAATGAGGGAAGGTCCCGCGGGACAGACACCCAGGGCACAAAGGGACCACAGACAGTGCAGCTCCCGTGGAACCTGGCAGCAGGGCACGGCCCAGAAAGTGCCGACACCCAACACCCCGGAGCTTCAGCTCACCACTGGCTGCCTCTTCAGAGCCACTGCCAAGAAGTGGAGGGCAGGGAGCTGATTCCGGCCCCACGGAGGAGGAGGTGGAGGAGAGCGGGTCCCCCAGGAAGCAGAGGACTGGCCCAGCCGAGAAGGAAACGGAAGAGAGTGGGCAGCATGAGCCCAGGAGGCAGAGAGAGCACCAAGGGTGATCCATTCCAGTGAGTGAGATTTCCCACCCAACGAGCCAGAGTGAAGGCCACAGAGAGATTATTCAGGCAGTGCGACCTGAGCTATAAATCCTGAAAGAGGTGAAGCCACACAAAATAATATTTACCTTTATCAGACAGCTGAGGACGAAGATTGACAGAGACTGCAGGGGACAGGGTGAAGCGTGAGGGAGGATGAGAATCTCACACGCACGTCTCTGCCCCACCTCCCATCCCTCTGCCCCCTATTCCCAGCAGTCTCACTCACCTCTCTGTCCCGCCCGTGTGCCCCCTATTCCCAGCAGTCTCACTCACCTCTCTGTCCCGTCCCTGTGCCCCCTATCCCCAGCAGCCTCACTCACCTCTCTGTCCCACCCCTCTGCCCCCTATTCCCAGCAGTCTCACTCACCTCTCTGTCCCACCCGTGCCCCCTATTCCCAGCAGTCTCACTCACCCCTCTCTCCCACCCCTGTGCCCCCTATTCCCAGCAGTCTCACTCACCTCTCTGTCCCGCCGACCCCAGCAGTCTCACACTCGCCCCTCTCCTCAAATCCCCCATCCCCTCTCCCCCAAGCAGCACCAGAACTGCTCAGGAGCAACCTCAGGGCAAAACCTGCCTGCACTGCTTCTTCTCCCAGCCAAACCGGAACGCGGATCCTTAGCATCGAAATAGGAAGGAGGTGGCCACATCGAATCATCTGTCTGTGATCCAGGCTTGTGCTGTCAGGTCAGGTCCGTCCTCTGCTCCAGGGGTTTGGCCCCACAAGGGATTTCCGTGCTGCTTCTCAGCTGCTCCTGGAAAATCCTTTTCAGATTGGCTCCTTGCTGATGCTGTCACCTTGCGCCCTTGTCATCGGTCCCCCTGTGTGGCTGCTGCTTCTGCTCGTAGGCTCTGTTTTCCCGCCGGCCAGGCCCCGCAGCAAACAAAGCAGAAAAGCCTGGGGCCCCTGAGTTCCCAGCAGCCAAATGCGTGGGAGAAGGAGGGGCCAGGGGCGCGAGACCACCTCCTGGTGGAGGAGTGAGACGGGACAGGTCTGCAGGTAGAGGAGAGCATGCTGGCTGTGCTGCTCTTACCTAAGGGGCAGCCTGCAAAATTGCCCAGGGCTTTTGCACAGGAAAGGTCCCCAACCGGGGCCAATCCCCAGACTCCTTGCTTTAAAGGGCTCCACTGCTTTACACATTTTTACAAGTCGGCTGCTTGCCATTTATTATTGATATTGATGTGCTAAATTGAAATGTGCCAATTAAACCAGCGGATTGGCTACTGTTCCCATGATGTATAAGTTTTCACATTTTACGTCTCTCTCGTGGGTAGATACAAGCTAATTTTAAAACGAGCGAGCAGGCATCCATACATGGCACATATTGTCACGCGGGTGGAGATATGCTTGAATTTTAAATCAAGTAACTCCATCACCAGTGCAGCCACTGAAGCCAGAGCTAGCCTGTCTGGGATCTCCACCACCACCACTACCACAGCCAATGAAGCTGAGGTCTGCTGCCTGCCTGGGATCCTGCTTCACTCACAATACGTCTGGGAGCCTCCACTATCTGAGGGAGAAACTGGCACACAGCCACAGATAGGAACATAAGATCATGCCATACTGGGTCAGACCAAGGGTCCATCAAGCCCAGCATCCTGTTTCCAACAGTGGCCAATCCAAGTCACAAGAACCTGGCAAGTACCCAAAAACTAAGTCTATTCCATGTAACCATTGCTAATGGCAGTGGCTATTCTCTAAGTGAACTTAATAGCAGGTAATGGACTTCTCCAAGAACTTATCCAATCCTTTTTTAAACCCAGCTACACTAACTGCACTAACCACATCCTCTGGCAACAAATTCCAGAGTTTAATTGTGCGTTGAGTAAAAAAGAACTTTCTCTGATTAGTTTTAAATGTGCCCCATGCTAACTTCATGGAGTGCCCCCTAGTCCTTCTACTATCCGAAAGAGTAAATAACCGATTCACATCTACCCGTTCTAGACCTCTCATGATTTTAAACACCTCTATCATATCCCCCCTCAGTCGTCTCTTCTCCAAGCTGAAAAGTCCTAATCTCTTTAGTCTTTCCTCATAGGGGAGTTGTTCCATTCCCCTTTATCATTTTGGTAGCCCTTCTCTGTACCTTCTCCATCGCAATTATATCTTTTTTGAGATGCGGCGACCAGAATTGTACACAGTATTCAAGGTGCGGTCTCACCATGGAGCGATACAGAGGCATTATGACATTTTCTGTTTTATTCACCATTCCCTGTTATGTTCTGGTATGGTTGTGGACCCTGGATCATAGTGAGAGCTGACTGCACCCACAGGGAGGAGCCCCTGTGGGGACTCACCATGATAGGCATGGCCTCAGCTGAGATGGATACAGTTAGTAACGAGACTTTATTAGACTGGAATGTAGGTGACGTACCCACCAAGTGGGATGGAAGACACAGTCCAGAGTAGTAAGGTGGCTCAGTGATGATATCCCTGGTAGTGGCCCGCGGAGTGGGGGACGCCAGGAAACTCCTCCTCCAGGTGAACACTTCTCAGGGGTAGATCTGGTAGTGGCCCTCAGCATGGGGTATGCCGAGAATCAGCACTGATGTTGGTAAGAGAAGTGCAGGAGGTCAGCAGAACAGAATAGATGAGGGTACTCACTCTGAAGTGTAGAAGCAGGTATGCTGAGGCGAGCACGGTAGTGGCCCGAGTCACGGGGTACACCGAGTTTCCGTCAGCAAATTAGAAGCAAACGAGTAGCGTACTCACAAGGCTGAACAAGGCTGGGTCCCAATATGAGTAGATGGATTCTCCAGGCAGGAAGGCCCTCCAAGGAGCGGATAGCCAGAACGCGACAAGGCCCCCGGGGAGCAGGTACCTAAAGCATTCAGGACCCGGAGTGCAGGAACGAGTTCAGAGTAGCGAATAGCGAAGCGTCTCCAAGAGGAGTGGAATTCAGCAGGAAGGAAGTCCCTGCTAACTCGTAGGAAAAAAAGTCCGAATAGCTTAAATACACTGGCGGGTGACGTCATACGGAGGGAACGCCCCCGAGGTTCCCGCCATGACATGTTTAAGAGAGAGCCTGGCGCGCGCGTGCCCTAGGTACTCCCCGATTCAAGATGGCGGACATGATCACCCACGCCGTCCCGGGGACGCCGGGGAAGGCGGCGTTTGCAGGCGGAGACTGCCATCCTTCCAAGAATCGCTGGTGCAGGGAAAATGGAGGTGAGCATCAGAGGTCGCAGCCTCTGACGGGCGCAACATTCCCTTTCTAATAATTCCCAACATTCTGTTTGCTCAGGGGAAACATTTGTTGTGTTGTAGGAGGAATTGTACTGGGGCCTCCTCCCACCCAGCAGAAAAATACCACCACCACCACCACTGACGGCAGTGGTGTTTATGTGAGGGGGTGGGAGGAGATATGCTAGGGCCTCCTCATGTAAACTGCAGTGGATTACCGAAGGGATGACCATTGTGAAAAATGGTCGCTTTATTCTTGTTCAGACTGGGTGGGGTGGGAATAAAGGGGGGTGGGTGATCCCATGTTGGAATTTTGTCCAGAATCACAAGCATTTGGAGCTTCACCTGCTGAATGCCTCTAGTGTGACATCATCATCATCGTTTGTTTCTACCCCACTTTTCCACTGAGAGCGTTCAATGAGGGGCAGAGATGGAGGGAGCGCAGGAGGAGAGCTGCTGGAGACCAGAAGTAACCACGGGTTGTACTATGGGGGGGATTCATGAGCACCAGAGATTAGGGGGTGAGGACTCAAAGACCACGAAGGCGATTGAGTGGGTGGAGGCCAATGGCCACCAAGAATTGGAAAAATGAGACTTGGGGGTTCAAGGTTGGGGGGGGGGGGGTGCAGTTTGGGAGCTTGAAGACACTGGGAAGGAATTGGTGGGGGTGAATTAGAGTAGGGCTAGAAAGATTGAGGAGCAGGGGATTGCCTGCCCCGGGTGCTGGCACTACATCATAGTAATGCCAAAGATGGTGATAGGACCTCCACCTGTTTAATAATCAGCAGTCAATTTCTGGGGGGAAAAAAGACACCCATTTTACTCTACTAGTGTGAGAAGATCCTCACGTATCAAAGATGCAGTCAGAGACCAAAAAATGTGGCAGAAAGATACCGAAATGGTCCCAGTCATATTGGGTGCCACTGGCCTGGTTAAGAGGAACTGGCAGGGGTGCCTTGATAATTTGCCTGTGCCTATCACATCTTATGAACTCCAGAAGGAGGATCTATTAACAGGAGCATTAGCAGTAAACGTTAGAGGTTGCTTATGAGTGAGGCTCATTCCGTTCATGGTACCCGAAAAACCAACCCATCTGGAGACACTGCCCATGTGACCTCCAATGTCTTTCTCAATGTGCTGCCTGTAATGGGCTCATGGGAAACCTGAAACCCCTATAGCTCTGCTGGCTGTTCCAGCTGCCAGGGAGTTGGGGTTTAATAGATGGTTTAGCTTTCAGTCTCCCCCTCTCTTTCTCTGTCTAAGAAGTCGGGGCACAGCTCAGAATAACGTGAGGAGCACTTTTCCATCACTACCTTTCCCAGCGGCACCGCTATTTCTCTCTTGTTCAGGCTCTCTTTGGCCATCTTACCAAGCTGCACTCACCTCATGCATACCTAAAAGACAGAAAAGAACAAGATTTATGATTCAAGTCAGTCTATGACTGAACATTTTCCTAGTAATTAAAGAAATAGGCATTAATTTACCCTTTGATTCAAGCCATCCATCTGTTGTGAAAATTACTAGTAATCAATCTCCCCAAACTGTGACTTTCATCCATCTAGAAGAAGAAAACTAAGATACTATTTCTAGTTTGTTGGGTACTTCACACCCTCAGCATGCAATCCCTAAATAAAATGAATGTCCTTCGTCAAGGGTATTGCACAATTTCCAGGACTGTATGGGAGTTGATATAGAAACAGTATATATTCATGTCTTTAGTAGATCTCATGTTTTTGGGTCACTCTATTTTATTTGTTTATTAGGCCCTGATAAAATGTATTCCATGCATTAAAAAAAGGCCAAAGGAAGACTAAACTACTGCCGGCATAGTTTATCGGCAAAGTGAAAGAGGCAGTTACAGCCAAAAGAGAGTAGTTCGAAAAATGGAAAGCAGATCCAAATGAAGAAGAAGAGCATAAGCAGTGGCAAGTTAAGATGCAAAACAGTAGCAAGACAGGCCAAGAGAGATTTTGAGAAGAAGCTCGCCAGGAAGGCAACAACTAATAATGCAAACTTTTTCAAGTGCATTCAAAGCAAGCAGCTTGTGAGGGAGTCAGTTGGGTTGCTAGACGACCAAGGAAATAGCAAAAAAAGTTGAATGACTTCTTTCACACTGAGGTCACATTACCGCCATCACCTGCATGGTAAACCTTAGTGCACAGCCCCCCCTTGTGCCTCTGTGCTCTACACTTGTCAGTAATGGGATGAAAGAGGAGGGGCAGATATGGCGTATATCTTTCTACGCCATATCTGACCCTCCTAGAATAGCTACAATTCATTGTGTAATATTTACATTGCAATGCTGCCGGGATGCAACCATTATCCGATAAGGGCCACATTAACACACCTCAGTCTACACATGGTGGAGCATAGTAATATCTTGATAGCACACATAGATGGGATCTGCTGAAAGTATCAGGCATCCAAAGGAGTGATTAGCATCTCCCTTTGAGCAGTGGCAAAGTGAAGGTCTGTGTGTTCTGAATATTGCTGGGGTAATCATTTTTACAAGATAAACAGTTTTATTTTATGCCGCTGGAAGCATAATTTGATTATGCATTCATGAACAAGGAAGGATGCCAATAATTATCCCAAATCCTCTTTAACATGCAGGACTCATGTCAACCTATTTGGTCCCATTACATATAGATTGAATTGCATCACGACTGGCAGGCAGTCTGTAATCAAAGCCAAATGCGCCCATGAAATCAAAACAAGTTTTCCGGGGTGGGAGTGAGGGGCTGAAGGCACCAGGAGAAATGTAGTTACAAGCCACCCCTTTTTATTACGCTAACATAGCCTCCTTCTGCACAGATCTGCTAACGCTTGAGAACTAAAGAAGGGAGCCATGAGGTGTCCATCGCTCCTCTGCATCACTCTCTTTGGATAGTTCTGGGTTGGCCCTTCCGTAGGCCAGATCACTGCATGACCGCCAGTCACAAGAAGGCGCTACCTTTCAGCTTCCAAGCCCGGCTTCTGTTCCTTAGAGTGGCTGGGGCCAGCCATGCTGTGGAGGCCATGTTCACATCTTCAAAGGGGGAAGAGCAGGTCCATCCTTAGCTGCAGTCACAGCCGTGGAGGTTTCTAAGGCTGCCCTGCCCAGGTGCCCTCAGCTTTCTCTGAAAGACCACCTCTCTGAGGAGGAAGGAGGGTCCCTGACATTCAAAGCCCTCCGGTCATCTAAAGTGCAGGGGCGCCTACCACAAGATTCCCCAGAAGGCCTTCCTCACCGCCTTTTCATGCCCCGAGGATCCTGCAATCACAAGCGCCTCTGCTACAGTACAGTCCTTATTCAAACTGGGGTAGATTTTCAAAGGGTTACGTACGTAATATACGCGCGTAACCCTTTAAAAACCCTCCTGCGCGCGCTGAGCCTATTTTGCATAGGCTCGGCGGCGCGCACAAGCCCCGGGACGCGCGTATGTCCCGGGGCTTTGAAAAAGGGGCGGGAAGGGGGCGGGGCGTGGGCATGGTGCCGGGGCGGGACCGAGGCCTCCGGCACAGCGGCTGTGCCGGGGGATGGCGCGCCGGCAGCGCCAGGGGATGGCGCGCCGGCAGCTGGCAGGAGTAACTCCTTGAAATAAGGTCGGGGGGATTTAGGTAGGGCTGGGGGGTGGGTTAGATAGGGGAAGGGAGGGGAAGGTGGGGGGGAGCGGAAGAAAAGTTCCCTCCGAGGCCGCTCTGATTTTGGAGCGGCCTTGGAGGGAATGGGGAAAGCCATCGGGGCTCCCCTAGAGCTCGGCGCGCGCAAGGTGCACCTTGCGCGCGCCGACCCCGGAGTTTATAACATGCGTGCAGCAGTGTGCGCAAGTTATAAAATCGGGCGTACATTTGTGCGCGCCGGTAGCGTGCTCGTTTAAAAATCTGCCCCACTGCTTTTAAGGCGGAGAAGCACAAGCCGTGTTGCAGTTTTAAACTGCTTTCTAACCAGATTTCCAGGTATAACACTAAGGAAACAGGATTCAATTACATTTTAAGGTCGAGATGTTGAACCCTGTCATTTGCAGGGTTTGGAAACGATCCTGTGTTTCCAGAAATCACAATAATAATTCCCTCAATTAAAAAAAAATATATCCAGGCAGCCAGATTTCGCATTGCTTTTCAATGTTTTATTTTTGTCTTTAACACGGCACAGGGAAGGAGGTTTTGGCCAAGCTTTGCATATTTTGCGATGGCCATTGACCAGATTTTGGTGAATTTCAAAAAGGTGAAATCCCAGGGCACACTGGGCCTGCACATGGAGTTTTAACCTGCTTGGTCCACTTTAATGAACCCTTTGTGGCCCCATGCAGCCTGCCGGATCATAAAAAGAACTTTTCCGATAACGCTGAGAACCACTGCTGGATACCTCTCTCTACCACAGAGCCCAGCGGCTATAAATGGAAGCGTTGTGCATCGCCCTATGGAGGTGACAAAGCCTAACGGTTTATCGTATCTCTCTGTCCAGTATAGTCCAATTTAGCTTATAATAGTCTTTACTGATTTTTGCTCTGCTTGCTATGGAGAAACATAGAAGTTACTATTTTAGATTATAAGAAGATTGAAAGATATTTAAGAAACTTGCACAGGGCTATACTGTTGGACGTTTTGGCTCCGTAGAGCAGATAAAAGATAATTATAATTGGTAGAAAATAGATATAATGATGTGTGAGCCTTTCTTATCCTAACAAAATGTGCTGCACTTGTAGATAATTGCAATTAGGACCTAGGTCATGCTGAGCTGTTCCCTGATCCTGTATTGCTGACCTTGTGTCTGGAGTGCGTGTACGGCTGATTGCATGCATTGCATTTCAGGAAGGCTCACAGAGTTTGCTCCTGTGTAATATTGCATTCCTGATAAATTTGGTGAGATTCATCTTTGTCTGTTTCACACTGCGGAAGGAATACCAGGGCCTAGATAGAAACATGCCGGAGGGATCGGTGTCCTGTCCCCTCGGTCGGCAGGAGCTGCGGCATTCCCAGAGGGGGAGCGACCCCCCGTGACCTCACTCGGGTCCCGCGGAAGGAGCCCCGGCGTACGGCCCCTGGCCAGGGACTGAGCTGGGCAGATATGAAATTACAGGGAAAGGTTCCCCGGGCCCCAGGTCCATTTGAGCAATGGAGCAAGGAATAAATGGCAGATCAAAAGGTTTGAAATGTTTCTTTTTACACGTTTCTCGCGAGCAGAATTCCTCCACAAGTTGGATAACTGAAGCCCTGAGAAGGTTAACCGTGTGCGCTGTGCTGTGCCGTGGCTTTTCCTTTCATAAAACATAGGAAGGAGTGTGACGCCCATACATAGAGGAATATCAAAAGCAAATAGTGAGCCGGACTGATACCGAAAAGCTCACACCCTACAAACTCAGCCAACCTAAAAACGGTGGGTGTCCTTCCGCAGGGTTGGTAGCAGCTTCTTTAAAAAAAAAAAAAAGTAGGAAAATATGAAGCTAAGCCAGTGACTGCTTTTTATTTAAAGAACCTTTCAAGCATCAAGCAGTGTGAGGAGTAAAAGTAAGAGGAACGCACAAGAGTCGGGGTCTTTTCCAGAGGGATGTGCTTTGGTTTCAAACACATTTTTGTTTAATTTTCATTTCATTTTCAAATGTCCATCACCAAAGTCCAACTCCCCCCCCAATCACTTACCCCATTTGCAGGACTAAGGGGTAAAAGCGATTCCCAGATACTCCTGTCCTGCCCGGTCTCCGTTTCAGGCGGTCCCCGGGGCTGGCACCACCTGTACCGCCCTACAAAATGGAAAAGGGGGGGAGGGCACCAAACATTTATTGGTTTTTTTCCTTTTAAATCCATGAAACAGAACAAGGAGAGAAGATAAGAGAACGCTCCACGCGCCCCGCCGGTTATGGGACGTTAAGCGGCGGCGTTTCCGTGGCGTGGGGTGAAGGGCGGCGTGGGGGGCTGAGCCCTTTGCGCACAGACCTGCAAGGCCCACGCCGGCGGCTGGTGGACGCCCCCTGACGCGGGACAGACCGCAGCCTCACCTTTACCAGCCGCCTCCCCCGCAGCTTGAGCCCTTGAGTTCTGGCGGCCGGCAGGCGGCTCCCCAGGGCGGTGGCTGGAACAAGAGTCCGACGGCACGCCGGGGGGTCAGGGCAGGCAGCAGACAAGGGAGGTCAGGTCCGGTCAAGGGGTCAGATCCGAGGGTGGATGAGGACACTGGACGAGACGGACAATACGAGCAAAGGCTGGATGGGGCTCGGCTGCACGAAGAATCAGGAACCAGGAACTCAAGGCCGCCCGCACTGCAAGGCAGGAGACCCGTTGCCGAGGTGAAGAAGAACCGCGAGGATACTTAGCACAGTGATGGCGCTCTCCAGTCCTCGAGTGCCACAAACAGGCCAGCTTTTCAGGAAATCCCTAATGAATATGCATGAGAGAGATTTGCATACATTGTGGATATAAGAGAGAGGCATCCCTGGGGCAGTATTTCGGAGCTGAGTGATGAATCAACGCACGTACAATTAATGTTCAGAAAGTACACGTGCAACCGGCTTGCTGACAGCGCCCGTAACCTGTGCCAACCTTGCGACATGGATAAGGCTCTGGACGTGCATTTAGCCACGTAACAACCTGATATTCAGGCACAGCTCGTGCTGGTACCAAGGGTTTGTCTGCAGGTTTAAAAGTGCAAAAGTAACTTTGCAATCAGGTACTTTACTGAAAACGGATCCCTTGATGACTTTTCTGTCCAGGGAGAGACAAGAAAGCAGTGCATTCAATCCAAGCCTGAACAGAAAGATTCAGAGCGGCAAAGCTGCCTAATTTACTGTCTGAAAGGTCCAGCGTGCGCCAAACGTGGGAGGTGCGCCCCCAGCAAGGGGGGCTTAGCGTCCTCAGCAAAATAAGACAGAAATCGGCCTGAAGAAGCGGGGGAAAACCAGACGCTCGTATTGAGCGCCCCTTGCAATCCTGGGTGCCCGATGCGTTTGAGCACTCGGGACGCACAATTATTCCCTAGTGCATCCTTTTTTGCACAGCCCCTCATGTGGCTGCGTGTGTGTTAGGAAAACAGGCGCTCAATCCGAGCGCCCATCTTCAACGCACGTCGTACTGCACCAGCCACCCAGTGTACAGCTCCCTAGTTTTGGCTGGGAACATCTTTCATCCATGGGTAGCGGTGAGAGCTTGTGGCCAATGAGAAAATACCAAGTCTGTACTCTCTATGGACTTGCTTTTTCTTTACTTTCCTTCGCTGGGTCATAATCCTACGCTGTGTATCCTATCATTTATTTTGTGTTTATTATCTTTTGTGTAAGGGTTCTTTTGGTTATCTTGACTTAGGACTGTTTTCTGCAATCAATGTTGTTATAGGATAGAGTTCACCTGGAACTCGGAAAGAACTCGTAAAATCTTGGGTCGGGACTGAGATTGGCGAGGGAGACTTGTCCTACCCAGTCTCTTGGTAAGAGAGAGGTTGGGTTCACGAATTGCTTATTACGATGATCTTTATATTGTGTTTATTACTGCATTTTATATGCTGATGATGCATGTATAGACCTGTTATGCTTTTTATTATTTACATATTGCATTTTGAAACCTTTTGATTGTAAGGCACTTTGGGCAGTCTTGCTAGACTGAAAGGGGCAGAAGGGCAGGATAGTAAATGGAAATGGAAAAAAAGCAGACTAGAATTACCTATGTAAATTAAATTTATACTAACATGTTATGCTGAAGCACCGTTTGCTCTGGTACCTATGCCAGACTCTGGCCCAGTATCCTCAATGTAATCCTTGGGGATCCTCCAACCAGTCTGGATTTCAGGTTATCCACACTGAATATGCATGAAATATATCTCGTGCCTGGTCCTTGTGGATCTCCTGAAAATCAGACTGGTCAGGGCATCCCGGAAGAGCAGTGGAGAAGCACCGTCCTGGCCCAGCTTTCCCATCCCAGTGAGTTCATCAAGAATGCACGGGCAGCACTGTCACAAACTGAGGAGGAGAGGAGCACGGAGCTGCAGCACAGGAACACATCTGAGAAAAGCACGGCACCACAGAACCTAAACAGGCCATCAATATTTGATGAAAACTGTATTCTCACACAAAAGGAGCTCCCAAAATGGCCCAGAGCGCACAACATAAACCCTACACAGAGAAGATATAAAGAATAAGAAATGATCTCCTGAAGGTGAGTCCGACATCTGAAAAGATCCTCGGCACAATGGATGGTGGTATGGGCAAGAAAGGGGAATGACTGGGGATGTGTTTTCGTTTCTAGCAATAACATTGCCTATCTTGTTTCATATTGTTTCTAAACTGAAACAATAAAGACATTCATGAAATGTTGTTTTCTAAATGTTTCAGGTAGTGTGCATTATTTTGAGTGGTGCACACTATTTGAGTTAGTGCACACTATTACAACTTAGTGTGCGCTGTCTCAAACAATGTGCATTAAATCAAAAATAGCGTGCACTAAACAAAAAAGTAAAAAAAAACCAAAACAAAACCTGATGAAACAAAAAAAAATGAAAAAGAAGGGAAATCCAAAATGAAACGAAACAAACCAAAAGTTTTATATTGATGCCTCCCCCTAGTAACGACCAGAGCTGATGATCAAGCCCTGTGCAGACTTCAGCAGACATATATCCTTAGCTAGCAAAGTATAAGCAGTGGCAGCCAAATGGTCCTTATCGATCATCATCTACTATGGTACTGCGTTTTAAAAAATATAGCCAGAAAGAAATTGTGCAAAGCACTAGACTGACAGCCAACAATGGAATGGAAAAATGTGACTTCTGAATAAGAGATCAGTGTGGTCTCAGAGCCCCAGTACAGCATCATCGTCCTATAACAAGGTAAGAACATCCGACATGCCATATGCAGTCAGACCAAAGGTCCAGTCAGCTTGGCATCCTGTCTCTCACTAGGAAAACAGCTGTTCCCAAAGTGTTGATCCATTCCTTGTTGCTTCCTCCCAGGGATAAGTGATGGCTTCCCCGAGTTGTTTATGAATTCTCCTCTAGGAACATGTATAAACTCCTTTTAAACCTCTCTGTACTCGATGCCTTCACCACATCCTTCAACAAATTCCACAGTTTGATTGGGCATTGAGTACATCTGCTGTCCTCTCTCCTTAGCACTGTCTGAAAGGGTAAATAACCATGCCCGGTTTCCTGCTGCACCCATTCATGATGTTATAGACTTCTCTCATACTCTCTCTGCAAGCCGAAGAGCTCTAATCATTCTTCTAGCCCCTTTATCAGTTTTCTTACCATCTCTGGATGTTTTCTAGTCACATCTTTTTGAGATGGGCGACCAGAACTGCATAGAATATAAATCGATCCGAAGGTATTATTATATGTTCAGTTTATTCTCCAGTCCTTTCCAAATCACTCCTAAAATTCCATTTGCTTTTTTGACCGCCACTACACACTGAGCCAAGGATTTCAACGTATCGTCCTGTCCACAATGACTCCAAGATCCTTTTCCTGGGTGGTGATTCCTCATATGGAAATGAGCATTGTGTATAGTTTGATTATTCTTCGATCACTTTGCACTTGTCCACATTAAATTCCATCTGCCACTTAGATGCCCAGATCCCAGGCTGGCATGGTCCTTCTGCAGTTGAGAACAGTGACCATTTAGTCCTACCCTTTCTGGTTTCCTACCTTTTAAGCAGTCACCTATCCACAGTGAGACATGGCCTCTTATCCTGTGACTTCTGGCCCAGCTCATCTTTATCCAAAGAATTCTAACAGTTAGGTTAGCCTTCCCTTTGCTGGATCCACATTGGCTCTTCCCCATTAAGTCATATTTAATATATGACCAGTAATTCAGACCTACTGATCTATCATTTCCTGGATTACACCAGGAGCCCTACATTGACCACCCTCCACTTTTCAAGCACAATGGGTGATTCTAATGATAGTTTGCAGATTGCTGGTAACAGATCTTCAGTTTCATAATTAACTTCTTTTCAACTCTAGGGTGAATGCCATCCAAGCCTGGTAATTTGTTAATATTTAGTTTCTCAAGTTACTCTGCTATACCTTCCAGTTACGCAGTGATTTGCTTCAGGTCCCGCCACAGTTCATTACTATTGTGGATATCGCCCAACATCCTTCTCAGTAAAAACTCATTACATTTTTCGGCCATGGCCCTGTTCTTCCTGACTGCCCCCTTTTCCCCCGGTCATCTAGTGGTTGAATGACTCCCTCACGGCTTCTTCCTTTTGATATGCTTAAAAAAGTACATTTAAATGTTAGTTAGCTGGATAAAGTTGACTTATCCGGCTGCCACTGAATATTCAGCTATGGGCTGGATATTCAGTGGCACCCGCCACTTAGTCAGAAAAGTATTTATTGGGACAAGTACACAAACTGATATCTTGTGGATGGGCTATGGGTGGATTGCGGTGGGGGGCAACTTATCCGGTTGCCTATATTCAGCTTTATCCAGTTAAGTTAACCAAATAAGTTAGACCTGCTCAGTATCCCCCTAGCCAGTAACGTATCCGGTTATGTTCAGCAGCATAGCCGTGACCCTGGGCAAGTTACTGTATTGCCTGTTGCCTCACATTCAAACTAACAGGGTCCTTTATCATTTTGTGTTAGGGCCTTAATGTATGCAAATGTGGCATTTCATATGCAAGTGGGGTAGTTTTGGAGGGGTTTGCATACACAACAGGAGATATGAACGGGAAAGCACAAATCAGTGAAAGTTTTTCATTTCAATTGATGAAAGTTGGATTTGTATAATGCACTCTCTCGCTACCTGGTTTCTAACAAGAAGGTACTTATCCTAGCTTCTAACAAGAGTGCATTGTACAAATCCACTCCTCTCCTACCTTTCATCAATTGAAAAGACAGAAAATCTTCAGGGATGAGTACTTTGCTGTTCGTACCTCCTACTGTGCATGTAAAACCATAGAGTGCCATACTGATGCCTATGTGTAGGCTCTCTCTCCCCCTGCCTGTGCAGTAAAAACCACACCACGAGTGCTATTTCCACTGTATTTCCAGCAGTTTCATGAATGTGAGGGTCAGATTGTAAATTCCTCTGGGGAGAGGGAAATAACCACAGTACCTGAAGGGCTGAATACAAGTCTCATCCCATCCCCAGGGGCAGGCCGGCTCGCTCATTGTCTGGATCCTTTTTCTGTGGGGGAACGATTGCCTCTTTCAGGGTCCGCGGTGCTGAGGGTGACTTAGGCACACATCTCTCCTTGTCCCCCGGGGAGTGCTGTTTCTCAATCACTATCGGGCCGATGCAATAATCCGCAGGTGTAAAAAGCTGCGTGCTGGCTTTAACACGCAGGTTACTTTTCTTATAACTCCCGATGCAGTAAGCTAACAATATGCTATTGTATCGGGAGTTAAAAACGCGCAAACACTGTAAAATGTGCGTTCGGCCCAGGGCAAATGCAGATTTTAACGCAGGAAGCGGGGGGAGCCTTTCCTGATAGCAGGAGTGACAGCCGCCGCCAGCACATAGTCAGATAAATACTGACCTATCCGGCTCTCTGGCACAGGTACCTATACGGCTGCATAGCACTGCCCCGCTGCCAGACAGACAGACAGGTAACTCGGATCTTATCCAGCTAAATGTCGGCAGTGGCTGCTGCCTGCCACTTACCCGCCTGGAAATCTTTTTCACTTTCTAGCTATTTGTTTTTTCTGTAGCGCTGGAAACTTGACTCCAGCTATGAGCGGGCGCTAAGTCTCGGGCGCTGAAGAAGGCGCGCTGGCCCGAGGCAGTCTCGGTGGGTAATACTTAGCGCCCTCATTCGCACAGGATTTCCGTGCGAGGGCGCTAAGAATTGCTCTCCTTGAGGTACGCACGCTTTCTGCGCACAAGACGTCTTCCCGCATCCTAGGTTTTGCCCATCGTAAATGCGCACAGAGATGCGGGCTGAAGGATGCGCGCGCCACGGAATCCACCTTTCCGCGTGGGCCCGTGTGCACGCACGTGAGAGCTCTTTGTGCCCACTCCGGAGTCACTTGAGTTCATGTCCAAATGAAAATCTTTACTGATGGGCATTGAGGTTGCAGAACGGCGGTAATAACGAAATCCTCGGCGCCAGGGTGAACCCCCTTCCACCCTCCAGGCCTCGGCTACGTGGAGTTCCCAGATGGGCAGGAAAGCCCCTTCCAGACAGGCCTTGCACAGAAAGTTCACTTTCTCTCTCCCCTGTCCTCAGTGGTCTCAACGTTTTCATTTACTCACTATTAGGTGATCTTCGTTTATTCTCTTGTCTCTCTCTCTCTCTCAAAATCCCAGATGTGAGGGATCAGCTTGGAAAAAAAAACAGCTCCCACTGCTCAATCGCAGGAAGGAAGGAGCAGCCAAATATCTTCCTCCTGGATCTCAAACTGAAGTCCTTTACCCCTCAACAGAATTTACCACCGGAGTTCCCACCACCCCCTCCCTTCCTCACCGAGGGTACGGAGGGGCAGATCTTCCCTACCAAGAGCACTCCAGACTCGGGGTTCCCCCTGCCCCAAGTCTCACACAGGGCTCCTACCACGAAAACGTGTCTGACCAGCAGGGAAATCCCAAGCAGCAGTGAGTGGACAGGAGGGAATATCTTCCCGACCCTGAAGAGGATCCCCAGGGCAGGATGTGCCTGACTCCCCTCGCTGGGCCTGAAAAAAAAACAAAGCATAGAAATGCTGCTCACTCCCTCCTAGCAAACCAGAAGCAGGCCTGGGAAGTCTCCGGATGTAGCCCAGGGACTCGGGAAATTCAGGCAAGCTGCCGGGTCTCCAGGCAGGAGCATAAAACCTCCAGGTGACACTTTATTTCCTCTCACGCGGGGCATGCGCGAGGAGAGAGAGAGCGCGAGAGAGCGAGCAAGCGCACTGTAAGAGGGAGGACATAGGGCGCGCTCTATATCTGCCACTGTAAGAGGGGCACTTGCAGCTCAGGGCGGGTCGGGCGGGGTTACATTGCACCGGCCCTGTACACGGGGACTGCAGAGACCCTGGTAAAGGATGGGGGAGGCTAATCCTGAGAAATCTCCGGGTGAGCAGAAGTGAAAAGTTCCCACTATGACCATAAGGGACTGCCCCCAGTCTCTCCGGAGAGAGCTGCTTAGAAACTCCTTGCCAGGGGGACGGCCACTCCAGCGTTGCTCACAGGGAGACTGCACAGGATGGTAACCGCCCCCACTCTCTAATCTAGCCTGCAGTAGCTAAACTAGGACGTACCCAGGGCTTACCGGGAATGTGACTGAAGGGGCCTTTATCATTACTTTGTGCCACTATGGCAAGTGTGTTCTCTAGTTCTTTCTTGGCCTGCCTTAATAATGATATTTTATGTTCTTACAGTATACCAAAGTGCTTTACAATGATTAAAATACATGACATCAACTACAGCATAATAAATAGCGTAGAGAAAATAATACAATACAATAATCAATCAAAATTTCATCCAGACCATTCCCTCTTCAGGGATAGACAGATTAAAACTAACATAATATTGCTTTTCAGTTTATACCAAAGCAAGCCCAACCAGTTTCCCCATCATACTACCCAGGACCCTACACACGGGTGCACATTAAGTTCCCTTAAATCCCGATCCCCTTGGTTGCTTCCGAAGGAGTTCCCAAAAGGTCAGCCCTCTTAGGATTGCCTCTTCCAGAGCAGCCACTCCCGCAATGGGGCTTAGTTAAATGACGACATCAGCAGGTGGGCAGGGCTTCAGCAGCGAGTGAACAGACAGGAAGACGGGGGTCGTCCTTCGGCTGGGAGACAGCAATCCAAGAGGCTGAGATGGAAAGAGTCCCTGTGCAAATAGTTTACGCCTACCTTACCAGTGTTTATGTTCTTTCCTATTCTCCTCATTTGGACCTGCCTTTCATTTTATGAACGATGCCTTTTTGGCTTTAATTGCTTCTTTCACCTCAGCATTAAACCATGAGAGCACTTCTTTGGTCTTCCTTCAACTTTTTTTAATGCATGGAATACACTGTATCTGGGCTTCTAAGATAATATTTCTGAAAAATCCCCACGCCTCATGCAAACTTTTAATTCTCACAGCCACTCCTTTGAGTTGTTTTATTTTTTTTAATTAATTTCTTCATCTTATCATAATCTCCCTTTTTAAAGTTAAATGCTACTGCGGTAATTTTACTTAATGTTCTCCAGTGATTATGTCAAATCTGATTGCATTATTATCACTTGCCATGCAATGCACTGAGAGCTGTGGGTTCCAGGACTAGCTGCTCCTTGAAGCAGTCGTTAATGGCATCTAGGAACTTTACTAGGATGACTCTGATGTTGAGCCAATAAAAGGAATCAAAGGCTGTACAAATGAATGGACTTCCTCTTCGCCTCTCCCGGTATATGTAAACCATCTGCTGCACTTACCCTGAAAATACCGACTGGAGAGCAGTGGGGTGGAAGGGATGCACTACAGCTGTGCTCCACTGATGAACCATCTGCTAATCCGCAATTCAAGCCAGATGCTTTTATTTTGTTTTGAGGTGCATTAACCCTTTGCTGACTCTAAATATCCGCCATTAGCTCTAATGCATTTCACCAGTTCAGCACTCCCGAGTCCTGTACACAACCAATAGATTGAGAGAAGGGGGCTCCATTAGAGAGCGGAGTGCCTTCATGGAGTCAAGATCAAGCAGCACTTTCCTGCTCTCCTTTAATCTCCTTTCCTTCTTAAGTTTTCCGACTCTTTCCTACAGCGGTGGTGCAGAATGCTGATGAAGCAATATTTCCTGCTAGTTTTAGGGCCAGATGTACAAAGCTTTTCCCCATCAGCATAAAATGAGAGAAACCTTTTAGTGCATCTGGCTCATAGTGAGCCACGTTCAGCTCGGCTAAAAGTATTTACTGCAGGTGAGGGTCGCCACCAACCTCACTCTTTGCACTTTCACGGCATGTCCTCTCATCTAATATTCTGCAGGTAAACGTGAATGAGTTATCGTTCGACATGTGGGATACTGGTGCCTAAAATGCGTACACAAAGGGAGCCTGCTACATTCATACAGGTAACAGAACATAAGCAAGGGAACGCTGGCAACCTTTCACTCCTTACAGGCCAGGAGCTGAGATTGCTTTGCTGCAGGGCTGTCAGAAAGGGCAGATAGGTCTCTATTGGACTATATCGCCCTCGGCTTCCTGCTCCAGCTCTTTCTCGGGCAGGCTGCGGAGAACAGGAAGGGTGGGCTGAGCCTAGAGCAGAGCAGAGCAGAGAAGCGCCACTCTGCTCCATAATCCAGCCCCTCAGAGACAGGAGGGAGAGGGAAGAACGGAGCAGACACTGCAGTGCCCCTATTCTTCCTGACCCAGGTCTCCCTCTTCTGATGTGGCCGGGTGAGGTGTCAGGAGGAGGAGGAGGACTGGAGCAGAGCAGAGAAGCGCCACTCTGCTCCATAATCCAGCCCCTCAGGGACAGGAGGGAGAGGGAAGAACGGAGCAGACACTGCAGAGCCCCTATTCTTCCTCACCCAGGCCTCCCTCTTCTGATGTGGCCGGGTGAGGTGTCAGGAGGAGGACCGGAGCAGAGCTCTGCACATTTTGTTCTGCTCTGTTAACTCCAGCCTTTCCTTTCTTCCCCTCCACTCCCCTCCCAGGGCTGCCTTCTGTCAGCAATGATAAGAGGATAGGAGGGATGGAGCAGAAATAACCCCAGACCACAGCTATGACTCCTATAAGGCTTTGTGGGGAGAAAGAGCAGGGGAGTGCTGAAAGGAGAGTGAAAGGAGAAGTGTGAATATCTGGGGGGGGTGAGAAGGGAGAAAGTTGGGGGAAAGATTATCTGGAGAGATATGAGGAGGGTGATATTGAAGAGGTGAGAAGGGGGGAATCCTTGTGGGGTGACGTGATGGGGTAAATGTGGGGGTGAGGAAGGAGTTGAATGCTAGAAGCAGTAGAACTAGAGGGCACTGCATGAAGTTAGCAAGCAGCACATTTAAAACAAATTGAAGAAAATGATTTAGCACTCAGCGCACAATTAAGCTCTGGAATTCATTGCCAGAGGATGTGGTTAAGGCAGGTAGTGTAGCTAGGTTTAAAAAAGGTTTGGATAAATTCCTGAAGGAGAAGTCCATAAACTGCTATTAATCAATAGGGAATAGCCACTGCTATTACTAGCAACGGTAACATGGAATAGACTTTGTTTTTGGGTACTTGCCAGGTTCTTATGGCCTGGATTGGCCACTGTTGGAAACAGGATGCTGGGCTTGATGGACCCTTGGTCTGACCCAGCATGGCACGTTCTTATGTTCTTCTTAGAGGTATGGAGGGGTCTGAAAGCTGGGGAGAGATGAATAATAAAGCTGGATTGGATTGGGTGAAGGAAAATGCTGGCCTGGAGAGGAGGGAGAGTACTGGGATTGGTCTGGGGAACGGGGGAGGGGGAGGGTACTAGAGTCAAAGGAAAAAAAGGAGAGAGTGTTAGGATCAGGCTTGGGGAGCAAAGGGGAGCGGGCTGGGGTTAATGGGGTGAGAGGGCATCAGAGGGTGTGGGTTGGAAGGAAGGTGTCGTGTACATCCCGTGCCTTTTCCCTGCCAATCCTCTCCAATTTTAGAGGCCAATGTAATAAGCTGCGCTGAAGTGCCCTCGCGTATGGTTCACTCAGAGCTGCACACGTATATAAGTGCCCTCGCGTATGGTTCGTTCAGAGCTGCACACGTATATAAGTGCCCTCGCGTATGGTTCGCTCAGAGCTGCACACGTATGTAAGTGCCCTCGCGTATGGTTCGTTCAGAGCTGCACACGTATATAAGTGCCCTCGCGTATGGTTCACTCACAGCGTACGTAAGTGCCCTCGCGTATGGTTCACTCAGAGCTGCACACGTATATAAGTGCCCTCGCGTATGGTTCGCTCAGAGCTGCACACGTATATAAGTGCCCTCGCGTATGGTTCGCTCAGAGCTGCACACGTATGTAAGTGCCCTCGCGTATGGTTCGTTCAGAGCTGCACACGTATATAAGTGCCCTCGCGTATGGTTCACTCACAGCGTACGTAAGTGCCCTCGCGTATGGTTCACTCAGAGCTGCACACGTATATAAGTGCCCTCGCGTATGGTTCGCTCACAGCTGCACGCGTATATAAGTGCCCTCGCGTATGGTTCGCTCATAGCTGCGCGCGTATGTATGTGCCCTCGTGTATGGTTCGCTCACAGCTGCGCGCGTAAGTATGTGCCCTCGCGTATGGTTCACTCACAGCTGCACGCCTATGTATGTGCCCTCGCGTATGGTTTGCTCATAGCTGCGCGCGTATATAAGTGCCCTCGTGTATGGTTCGCTCACAGCTGCGCGTATACGTAAGTGCCCTCATGTATGGTTCGCTCACAGCTGCGCGCGTATGTATGTGCCCTCATGTATGGTTCACTCACAGCTGCGTGCGTATGTATGTGCCCTCGCGTGTGGTATGTATGTGCCCTCGCGTATGGTTCACTCACAGTTGCGTGCGTATGTATGTGCCCTCGCGTATGGTTCACTCACAGCTGCGGGCGTATGTATGTGCCCTCGCGTATGGTTCACTCACAGTTGCGTGCGTATGTATGTGCCCTCGCGTATGGTTCGCTCACAGCTGCGTGCGTATGTATGTGCCCTTGCGTATGGTATGTATGTGCCCTCGCGTATGGTTCACTCACAGCTGCGTGCGTATGTATGTGCCCTCGCGTATGGTTCACTCACAGTTGCGTGCGTATGTATGTGCCCTCGCGTATGGTTTGCTCACAGCTGCGTGCGTATGTATGTGCCCTCGCGTATGGTTCACTCACAGCTGCACGCCTATGTATGTGCCCTCGCGTATGGTTTGCTCATAGCTGCGCGCGTATATAAGTGCCCTCGTGTATGGTTCGCTCACAGCTGCGCGTATACGTAAGTGCCCTCATGTATGGTTCGCTCACAGCTGCGCGCGTATGTATGTGCCCTCATGTATGGTTCACTCACAGCTGCGTGCGTATGTATGTGCCCTCGCGTATGGTATGTATGTGCCCTCGCGTATGGTTCACTCACAGCTGCGTGCGTATGTATGTGCCCTCGCGTATTGTTCACTCACAGTTGCGTGCGTATGTATGTGCCCTCGCGTATGGTTCGCTCACAGCTGCGTGCGTATGTATGTGCCCTCGCGTATGGTATGTATGTGCCCTCGCGTATGGTTCACTCACAGCTGCGTGCGTATGTATGTGCCCTCGCGTATGGTATGTATGTGCCCTCGCGTATGGTTCACTCACAGCTGCGTGCGTATGTATGTGCCCTCGCGTATGATACGTATGTGCCCTCGCTATGGTTCGCCCACAGCTGCGAGTGTATGTAGGTGCCCTCATGTATGGTTTCTTCACAGTTGTACGTGTATGCACATATGCACACTTGTGTACACATACAAGCGCACATGCTCATGCTCACTTCTGCGAGGGCAGAACTTCCTGGTTTCCTCAGGTGTGTCGCCACAATGTGTCCACCAGCGCGCCAGCCCAATTTCACCACCAGGGAGGTTGCCCGTTTGGCGTCCCTGGTGGTGGCGAATGAGAATCGCCTGTACACATGCGCTGGTGAGAGGAGCAGGATAGTCTGGGAGGAGCCTCGCACACGTGTGGGATTGGGTGCTAGGGGCAGGGAGTGGTAATGTAGGGCATGGGGTGGGTCATTACTGTCTGTAGTGGGTCTCTAGGGGCATGGGGTACATAATTAGAGCCTGGGGTGTGGGCTGCAGGCCTAGGGGCTGGTAGTTAGTGCCTGGCATAGGGCGGGTACTTGTTGCCTAGGATGGGGGCTATAGTTTGATTTATATAACATTATACATGCAGAAATATGTATTCCTGTTTTTACATTTAGGCAAATTCTGGCCTTGAATAATACCTGCAGCCAATATCGTATGTTACTAGTGTCTGTGTTACGAGTGTCTCCGTTCTCCAGAAAACTGTGCCCTACTGCATTCCCACTGCCTGCTCTGCACGGCTACGTTAATAGTGACCAGTGGTATTAGAGCCTTTCATGGAGGTTGCATGCACGTGCGGACGTTTGGTGCAGGTGATAGTCCATCTCCTCGTGGTACATTAATGGAGAGCCGTGCTACCCACGTCAGACATCAGTAAGATACCTGACAACAGACCAGTACAGAGGTCACAGTTACAGTTTCTGCACACTCAAGTTTTTCATCCATTTCCTTCCTATGGACTGAGGACCTCAAGACGGCGGCGAGGTGGCTTGACTGGCTGAAAGAGGGCCAAATAACTCTCTCATCTCTGCTCCAAGCTTCTCTTCCAGGACAGTCACTCGTGCAGGCCTCCGCCATCAGGCTCCTTCTTCCTGAACTGAAAGAGGGCCGAATAACTCTCTCAACTCTGCTCCAAGCTTCTCTTCCAGGACAGTCCCTCGTGCAGGCCTCCATCATCAGGCTCCTTCTTCCTGAACTGAAAGAGGGCCGAATAACTCTCTCATCTCTGCTCCAAGCTTCTCTTCCAGGATAGTCCCTCGTGCAGGCCTCCATCATCAGGCTCCTTCTTCCTGAACTGAAAGAGGGCCGAATAACTCTCTCATCTCTGCTCCAAGCTTCTCTTCCAGGACAGTCACCCGTGCAGGCCTCCATCATCAGGCTCCTTCTTCCTGAACTGAAAGAGGGCCGAATAACTCTCTCAACTCTGCTCCAAGCTTCTCTTCCAGGACAGTCCCTCGTGCAGGCCTCCGCCATCAGGCTCCTTCTTCCTGAACTGAAAGAGGGCCAAATAACTCTCTCAACTCTGCTCCAAGCTTCTCTTCCAGGACAGTCCCTCATGCAGGCCTCCATCATCAGGCTCCTTCCTGAACTGAAAGAGGGCCGAATAACTCTCTCATCTCTGCTCCAAGCCTCTCTTCCAGGACAGTCCCTCGTGCAGGCCTCCATCATCAGGCTCCTTCTTCCTGAACTGAAAGAGGGCCGAATAACTCTCTCATCTCTGCTCCACGCTTCTCTTCCAGGACAGTCCCTCGTGCAGGCCTCCGCCATCAGTCTCCTCCTCACTCTCCACCGCATCACTGCACTGCTCCTGCTCAGCAGAGCCTGATCAATCCCAGTGCCTTGGGAAGAGAAAAACCTTCAGTGCCAAAGGAATAGCTCTGGCAAACTGAGGCTGGCACCGTTCTTAATTTCTTCCATTCCAAACGGTGCTGGCCTCGGCAGCATTTCTAAGTGTATCTCTGGCAGGGCAGGAGCACCCGGGTAACGTTCCTTCTTACAAAAACTGGAAGAAGGATCCATCTGAAGAAAATAGGAAAAGGCGTAGGCATTGGCAAGTTAGATATAAAATACTGGTAAGGCGGGCTAAGAGAATTTGAAAAGGAGCTGGCTGCAGAGGCAAAAACTCATAATAAAAACGTTTTAAAATGTATCTGATGCAGGAAGCCTGCGAGGGAGTTGGTTGGACCATTAGATGATCGAGGAGTTAAAGGGGCATTTAGGGAAGATAAGGCCATCATGCAAAAACGAAATAAATTCTTTTCTTCGGTGTTTATTGAAGAGGATTTTAGGGAGATACCCATGCAGGAAACTGTATTTAATGGTGATGATTCAGAAGAATTGGAACAAATCACGGTGAAGCTGCAAGATGTAATAAGGCAGATTGAAAAATTAAAAAGTAGCAAATTGCCGGGACCAGACGGTATAAACCCCCGAATTCTGAAATAACTCAAAAATTAAAATGCAGATCTATTACTAGTAATTTGTAACTTATTGTACCTGAAGACTGGAAGGGAGCCAATGTAACACTGATCCCTAAAAAATGCTCCAGGGTAGATGCAGGAAACTACAGACCGGTAAGCTTGACTTAAATGCTGGGAAAAATCATGGAAACTATTCTAAAAAACAAAAAACACAGAACATATAGATAGACATGATAGGTAAACATGATTTAATGGGACACAGCCAGTGTGGATTTACCAAGAGACGTCTTGCCTCACAAATTTGCTTCATTTAATAAACATGTGGATAAAGGTGAACCGGTAGATGTAGTGTATTTGGATTTTCAGAAGGCGTTTGACAAAGTCCCTCATGAGAGGCTTCTACGAAAACTAAAAAGTCATTGGATAGGAGGTGATGTCCTTTTGTGGATTACAAGCTGGTTAAAAGACAGGAAACAGAGAGTAGGATTAAATGGTCAATTTTCTCAGTGGAAAAGGGTAAACAGTGGAGTGCCTCAGGGATCTGTATTGGGACCCTTACTTTTCAATATATGACGAGTGAGGTAATGAAATTTGTGGATGATACAAAATTATTCAGAATAGTTAAATCACAAGTGGATTGTGATAAATTGCAGGAAGACCTTGCAAGACTGGAAGATTTGGGCATCCAAACAGCAGATAAAATTTAATGTGGATAAGTGCAAGGTGTTGCATATAGGGAAAAATAACCCATGCTATAGTTATACAATGTTGGGTTCCATATTAGGAGCTACCACCTAGGAAAGAGATCTAGGCATCATAGTGGATAATACTTTAAAATCATCGGCTCAGTGTGCTGCGGCAGTCAAAAAAGCAAACAGAATGTTAGTAATTATTAGGAAGGAAATGATGAATAAAACGGAAAATGTCATAATGCCTCTATATCGCTCCAGAGTGAATTCCCACTTGGAGTGATTTGTCACCGCATCTTAAGAAAGATATAGTTGCATTGGAAAAGATACAGAGAAGGGTGACCAAAATGATGAAGGTGATGGAATTGCTCTCCTAAGAGGAAAGGCTAAAGAGCTTAAGGCTGTTCAGGATCTATAAAAGACAGCTGACGGGAGATATGTAATTGTATATTTGTTTAATTGTTCAATCTGTTTGATGTAATTCTCTGTTCCTTGTTCCGTGTAAACCGAAGTGGTATGCACTAGTGCATGAACTCCGGTATATAAAAGCCTTTAAATAAATAAATAAATAAATAAATAAATAAATAAATGTAGAGGTCTACAAAATCAAGAGTGGAATAGAACTGATAATTGAAAATAGGATATTTACTCTTTCAAAAAATGCAAAGACATGGGGACACTTCATGAAGTTAGTAAGTAGTGCATTCAAAACAAATTGGAGAAAATTCTTTCACTCAATGCACAATTTAGCTCTGCAATTCATTGCCAGAGGATGTGGTTAAGGCAGTTAGTGTAGCTGGGTTTAAAAAAGGTTTGGACAAGCTCCTGGAGGAGAAGTTCATTAACTGCTATTAATCAATAGGGAATAGTCCATAAACTAATATTAAGCAAGTAGACTTAGGGAACAGCCACTGCTTATCACTGTGTGATAGCGGCATAGGAACTATTTACTGTTTGGGATCCTGCCAGGTTCTTGTGGCCTGGTTTTGGCCTCTGTTGGAAACAGGATCCTGGGCTTGATGGACCCTCAGTCTGACCCAGTATGGCAAGTCTTATATTGTTACATAAATATTGACTTCTAAATTTAAAAACAAACAAAAAAAAAAGAATGCTCCCCAGCTGCCCCTCTGCAGAGCCCCCACTGCCCCCCGACCTCTTCTGCATCTCTCTGAGGCTGAAAAGGGCAGGAGCAATCCCTGCCCGCCTCCACTTAAAAAATAGTGCTGGTTCTCAGGGCCGGCGCCACGATGGCGTAAAGTAATGCGGCTGTAAAACCAGCTGGCGACAGCTGGCCCTGAAAACCAGGACTGGCAGGGCAGGGGCAGCTGGGAATCGCTGTGGCCACTTTCAGACTCAGAACGTTGCAGAAGGGGTGAAAGGGGGGGGTTGTATTTCTTGCTGAAATGAATAGTCGAGTCCTCCAAATCCAAAGGCCAGGAGCTGAAACCCTGGCGGTGCTCGCAGCTCTGGGAATCATTCGCATCATAAGTGGCAGAGAATCCAGGCTCTCATCTACTGAACCTCTGCATACACTGAAGAGGATGCGTAGGAAAACAAAGATCAAAGATTTAGAGAACAGACAAATGGACTGTGATGTTTATAGTTGGGTTTTTCGGGAAGCCCCTTATCCACTGTGACTCTAATGTGTCCCCAATTTGCTCATTGGCTTTTATCTCGTGCAGCGCTGAGGACACTGCAAGCACCATAGAGGAAGCAGTAATGCTGTCTTTGCATCTTAATGATGAGTTGTTTCACTGCTGGAGCATCCTTTTTCCCTTCTCATTCCAATTTAAGTGGCTGCACTTAACAGAAAGGGAAGAGAAGCCCGTCTGACCCGCACCCTTCTCTGGTACACAGAAAGTTGCTTATTTTACCAACGTCCACCTCGCACAGCCGCAGGTTGCTCCGGGCCACAGCTACCTGCCTTAGATATCAGGGATCAAACACTTCTGACTCTCTGCTCAGAAATGCAATATTAATCACAGCTTACTCACAGGATCTGCCGGCGTTCCCTTCAGCTCTGCCTCTGCTCAGGTGCGCTGGATGTCCCAGTTGTTTTGTGTTACTGAGCCGGCTCAGCCCAGTGCCGGCAGCAGGAGTAACGCAAGCCCATTGGCCACTGAGAAAGGCAGCGAGTTAATGCACAGCTCAGCACTACATAAGTCTCCCAGCAGCCTATCCCCCTCTTACAACCTTATAAATAAAATATTTTAGTGAAATCATAATTTCTGTAGCAGTGATGGTACAATCGGCCCAGCTGACCATGGGGCCAGTGGCGCTTTATAGAGTACAAAGGGAAATAAAGTTTGAGAATTTCTCTCTCTTCTCCAGGAATGAAGAGAGATGAAAAATACAGGGTCAACACTGAAAGGAATTTATCTAAGTTCAGGCTTAGCTGGATAAAGCACAAGTTTTAAAAGTTCTGCTGGTTTTACCATCCCTGCTACAGGAGAGAAAGAGAGAGAGACCCATTATAAGGCTCACATATAAATATATTATTTATACCACTGTAAGAGGGGCCATTAGTACTCAAGGTGAGGTTTTGTTGGAGGTCTAGGGTTTGGGGGGCAGTTTTACATGCACAGTGAGACGTACGAACAGCACAGTGCACATCAGTGAAGATTTGATGTGATTTGGAGTGAGGAAAGGAACACAAAGGTGAGATTTCTGCAATGTACTCTCAACCTAGCTTGATGCACTCTCTACCTGGTACTATCAAGCTAGGGTGAGAGTACATTGCACAAATCTCACCTTTGTGTCCCTTTCCTCACTCCAAATCACATCAAATCTTCACTGATGTGCACTGTGCTGTTCGTACGTCTCACTGTGCATGTAAAACTGCCCCCCAAAACCTAGACCTCCAACAAAACCTCACCTTGAGTACTAATGGCCCCTCTTACAGTGGTATAAAAGTTTGACTAATATGTGTGTTGCGACCGCTCTGCCTCACCTCTCTTTTACCCTTTTCCTCCTCCATTGGAAGAATGGCTGCCTCCGCTGCTGTTTGCTGAAACCGTCGGTATCTCCGAGCCAGCATGGGCGTCCCAGTCCGCCATGCTCTTCCCGAGGCCCTCCTAGGGCACATGCGCGCATGCTGCCTACGTTTTTGAATACATCATGGTGGGAACCTCGGGGGCGGCCCCACCGCATGACGTCAGTACCTCCAGGTATTTAAACCTCCGCTCCAATTGAACGAGTTAGCAAGGACTTCGGTTTTGCTACTCTGACCCCTTCTAAGCTGCTCGCTTGGATTCCTCACTACCCTCCGGGGTACCTCGCTCCTACGGAAGCTCTGGGTACCCGCTCCTCGGGGGCCTCTTGCTTCTACTCGCCCTCCGGGGTTAATCTGCCTAACCTTAAGGATACCCGCTCCTCGGGGGTCCTGTCTGCTTTCTTTCAGGAACCCTCTACGCTCCTAGGTACTCGCTCCTCGAGGGCCTACTCTATTCTGGGCATCCTGCATCTCTGACCTCGGGTACCCCTCTTCATTCAACTTCTGAAGGAAGTTACTGGCACTGCTACTCTCTGAGTATCTCTACGATCCAGCTCTCTTCATCTCACCCTTCAGGTGCTCGGCCTATCCCGCGCTGCGGAACACTACCGCACCTTTGCTACATCTGGGTGAGACCATCAACTACAGAGACTGCCTGAGCTTGCTGTGATATCACCGGACTACAGTACTGTCCATTCCTTGGGCGAGATTCTATTTTCAACTGCAGTATAATAAAGCTTTCTCTCCTCAGTGTCTGCTTACTAAGAGTCTAACCAATGGTTGTGGTTCCCCACGGGGCCCCTCCCCATGGGAGGAGTCAGCGCCACTTCGACCAAGGGTCCACAATATGCCACAAACCCAACAGATTGCTAACTCCTTGGACTCGGCTCAGCTCGCAGCCTTGCAGGCCATTCCTGGCCTAGCCTAACAGATCACTGAGTAACATAAGTCTCTAGAAAGCCTGGCTGCTGCCTTCAATCATTTACATGCTCAACTGAATACTTCGGCAACTCCAGTGAAAGAATTGATGTCTCCGGTGGTGACTGTCAAGACCACTGTACCGTTATCCACGCCTACCCGCTTCACGGGTGAAGCAAGGATGTGTAGAGGGTTTGTTAACCAATGCAATATGCATTTTTCTTTGCAAACTACCCTCTTTCCCACAGAAGCTTCCAAGACCACCTATATCTTATCTCTACTTGAAGGAAGAGCCTTGGCTTGGGCTTCACCGTTATGGCAATGTGAAGATCCTATCCTGAATGACCTATCAGGATTTCTGAAACTTTTCAAGTCTGTCTTCGATGACCCGGCTCGCCAGACCATCGCTGGATCTGCTCTGCTCAATCTCCAGCAAGGTAATAAGCCGCTAGCAGACTATTTATTTATTTATTTAACAGTTTTATATACCGCAGTTCAGGTAACAATGTTACTAATCACTTCGGTTCACATTTCAACAATTACAATGACAATATAACACATAGCTTATAATGTCTTACATAGACTATGCGATCGAATTCAAGACTTTAGCATCCAAACTACACTGGTACACAGAATGTTTATGTGCTATCTTCATGGAGGGAATCAATTCTCGCTTAAAGGACGAACTAGTGGCTCGCGATCTGCCTGATAGCCTTGAGTCTCTTATGGAACAGGCCGGGAGAATTGACTGCTGGATTCGAGACCAGACTCAAGAGGCTAAGAGTTCTCGGAAGCCCATCCCGGGAGCTAACCGTCCTAAACCTGTGCCAATTGCCTCAAGCCTACCATCTGCACCCTTAGAAGAAGACGAGCCTATGCAATTAGGAAGAAGTCATTTAACTTCTAGAGAAAGACGATTCCACAAACACATGGGGTTATGCATGTACCGTGGCCAATCAGGCCACACCGTCCAAACCAGTCCCATCTGTCCGGGAAACTGACTGGCCTAGGATCTGCAGGAGGACTCCTCCTAGGCCTCACCATTCCAACTCCTCCATTGTCTCTACCAGTCTCACTCCTCTGCGGAAGTCTGGAGTTTCAGACCCTTGCCCTCATAGACTCCGGTGCTGGAGGAAATTTCATCTTAAAACGCTTAGTAGAACATCTACAGATTCCTACCATACCTATAGCTAAGCCATTGCTATTGTCTTCAATCCATGGGGAACCACTTCCTGGAGAAGTTTCATTGATTACCCAGGCCATCGGCCTGCGCACCGGAGCTTTACACTCTGAAACCATCTCCTTCCTCGTATTGGAAAAGGCCATGCATCCGGTGGTACTTGGACTGCCCTGGCTACAAGATCATATGCCACAGTTTAACTCGGCAATGCTGGAATTATCCCGGTGGGGACCTGGCTGTCATGGCCGGTGTTTCGCGGAAATCCCGCCACTAATATGCATGCCTACTACACCATCTTTACCAGGTTTGCCTCCACAATACGCCTAGACTAGGGGGCACTCCATGAAGTTAGCATGGGGCACATTTAAAATTAATCGGAGAAAGTTCGTTTTTACTCAACGCACAATTAAACTCTGGAATTTGTTGCCAGAGGATGTGGTTAGTGCAGTTAGTATAGCTGGGTTTAAAAAAGGATTGGATAAGTTCTTGGAGGAGAAGTCCATTACCTGCTATTAAGTTCACCTAGGGGTGGATTTTCAAAGGGGTACGCGCGTTCCCCCCGAAAACCTACCCCCAAACCCCCCCTGCGCATGACGAGCCTATTTTGCATAGGCTCGGCGGCGTGCGCAAGCCCCGGGACGCGCGTAAGTCCCGGGGCTTTGCAAAGGGGGCGTGTTGGGTGGGAGGCACTAATTTCGGGGCGGGGCAGGAGGCGTGTCAGGGGCATGACGCCGGCCCGGGGGCGTGGCCGAGGCCTCCGGACCAGCCCCCAGGTTGGGTGTTGGCACCCCAGCAGCCCGCTGACGCACGCAGATTTACGCCTGCTGGAAGCAGGCGTAAATCTGCCAACAAAGGTAGAGGGGGTTTAGATAGGGCCGGGGGGGTGGGTTAGGTAGGGGAAGGGAGGGAAAAGTGAGGGGAGGCGGAAGGAAAGTTCCCTCCGAGGCCGCTCCGATTTCGGAGCGGACTCGATGGGAACAGGCAGCACGCGCCGGACTCGGTGTGCACAGGTTGCACAAATGTGCACCCCCTTGCGTGCGCCGACCCCGGATTTTATAAGATACGCGCAGCATATTAGCCAAGTCCCATAGTTCGCTTTCAGCCCTGAAAACTGACCTCCAGTGGCCACTTTTTGTCCATCCATTTTTTCCTGAGATTATGGAGTCTTAGCTGCTTATCTGCGTCTGAAGTTCTCGTACAGAGCCGCAGCGCAATCCTGCAGCCAAAGGCAGCCAAAGGCAGGCGTTAATTTCAGCCAGCACCGGGAAAGTGTACAGAAAAGCAGAAAAAACTGCTTTTCTGTACACCCTCCGACTTAATATCATGGCGATATTAAGTCGGAGGCCCCAAAGATAAAAAAAAAAAATTAAAAATCTAAAAAATTAAAAATCTGCCCGCAGCCCACGGGTGGGAAGACGGGCGCTCAATTTTGCCGGCGTTCGTTTTCCGAACCCGTGCCTGTCAGCGGGCTCGAGAACCGACGCTGGTAAAATTAAGCGTCGGCTGTCAAACCCTCTGACAGCCGCCGCTTCTGACAAAAAGGAGGCGCTAGGGACGCGCTAGTGTCCCTAGCGCCTCCTTTTTACCGCGGGCCCTAATTTGCATGCCTGGGCTTCCTGAATCGCGCGCCCAGGAGAGTGTGCGCTCGCCAGCTCTCCCGCAAAGTTTTCTGTATCGGCCCCGTATGTGAGGGGCAGGACAGGGCGTTCTGAGGCAAGGAAACCTAAGACCCATTTACAGTTTCATTACTAAATAGGAATATTACAGCAATGCAAAGAAAACACACACAAAATAGAAATACAACTAAAATGTCCTGGCTAACTTTAAGATAACCAAGTATTTTCGGCAGTGTGGCCACACCACTGACTATCTTGGCCACGTTTGGCAGATAAACTTATGACGCTGGACAGCATCTCAGTATCGGGCCTTAAATACTCACAGAGATGTGCGAGAAAATTAAAGAATGATATAAACACTACGCACTCACTGTCCAGTGCCAAGAGGTTTGCTCTGGTTCGCAGCCACACACACAGCCGCCTCCTTAACACCGCCCGGGCTTACACTGACAGGGTCAAGGGTCAAGGCTCCAGGCTCTTGTAAATCCGCCTTGACCTTGCTGGAGAGAGCAATCTGGAAATGCAAATAAGAAGTAAAAAACTAAAAACAGTTGATTGCAGAAGGGCAAATTAAGAAAAAAAAAAGTACTACATTTATGCAAGCTTCACAATTATTTCAAGGTAACAACTCTGGAATAGAAATAGCACCATAGACTGCAACCAGAAAAAAGCCATCGGCTGCAGGTTCCATGCTAGCGTTCTTCCCTTCTCCTTCCTGTTTTGCTAATCTCGCTATTCACGCAGTTATACGTAAAGCCTGTTGCTGAATTTACTGTTCTACTGTAAACCGATTAGATGTTCCAAATGTTGATCGGTATATAAAAACCACTAATAAATAAATAAATAGGTGCTGTATATTCCTCCAGTTCCAGTGCAGGCTAATAGGAGAGGGGCCAGGGGCCAGAAAGCAGCCTTTACTTCCAGCTGTTCACGGTCAGCTGATGGTCAGTTCAGTTACAGTTCTTATTCCAATGGCCAGGAGCCAATTACTTCATGTATCGACTTGCAATGCGAGGGCACTGATCCATCAGCCTGGAGAGCAATTAAACTCACCTTTAATTAGAAGGGCTGCTGATTGACTGACCTGTTAGCTGGGAGAGCCAAACGTCCCCGCAGTTGCCGCCGTGTTTTCCGAAGGACGAGGGGCTGCGGGTGTTGCCTGGAGGAGATTCGTGCATGGCCGGCAGCGCCCCTTGCATCAGTGGGAGGCAGCTCTGCCATTCACTTTCATTTCCCAGCAACCCGGGGACATTTTTACCTCTTTCCTAAACTAGAAATTCAGTGGAGGTGGATTTTCAAAACAGAAGAATTAATTCTAAACTGAAAGGGACGAGTTACTAGGGAACTACACAGAATTTTTTACATTTCTTTTTTGGTTTTTTTGTTTTTTTATTTCAATGAAAAAAAAAAGAAAAAAAAAACAAGAAGCAAAAGAAAAAACAAAATAAAAAGGAAAAAGCAAAGCAAAATGTAGGATCCTGAGCCCTCCCCTCCCCTGTCCACCACCTCTTACTCTGTAGCTGAAGATTTCTCCATGGGATGGGTGCAAATCCCCGGCAGAGCGAGGCTTGGTGCCCCTTCTACATTTTTGCCTTACAAAATGGCACAGGTGTGGGCCTGCCCTGTGAAGAAACTTTCAACAAGAGGGTAGGCGGGTCCAGGGAAGGAAATAGGAGGAGCAGGGGAGGGCCCAGAAGTGTGAGGGGGGAGGGACGTTTGCAGTCCTTATGGTTTTTATTATTAAAGAAATGGAAATGAAAAGAATTTTTGTTCATTTTCCTTTTATTTTGTTTTAAAAAGGGGCAATTCTATCATTAGGTAGGGTGGGGGCGGCTGCCTCAGACAGCAAAAGTTTGGGGGCAGCAAAATGTGACCCCCCCCCCACTCAAAAAAAAATACACTCCTGCACAGTCAATTCACCTTGCCGTGGGATTCTGAGGAGAGGCCATGGTGGATCCCATCCCATCATGTCCTTTAGAGAAAGCTCTGCTGAGGCTGCAGAGGAACCAATGTGTGTGTGTGTGTGTGTGTGTGTGTGTGGGTGTGCGCGCGCGAGAGAGAGAGAGTGAAAATCTGTGTGTGTGTGTGTGTAAGCAAGTGAGAGGATGTGTGTGAGAGCGAGCCTGTATGCATGTGTGTAAGAGACAGAGTTTGTAAGAATTGGACCAAGGGAGAGCCCTAGATGTTAGGGATGTGCAGAGGGATGCCATACATTGCATTTGGGATTCGTATTCGTCGGGGGGCAAATACGTTACATTCGGCAAGGGGGGCCCCCGATACGTACATGCATTAATTCTTATTCGTTTCCCGGCTAAAGCTGAATTAAGTACAACCCCCACCCTCCTGACCCCCCCAAGACTTACCAAAACTCCCTGGTGGTCCAGCAGGGGGTCCGGGAGCCATCTCCTGCACTCACACCCTCGGCTGCCGGTATTCAAAATGGCGCCGATAGCCTTTCACCTACTATGTCACAGGGGCTACCGGTGCCATTGGTCAGCCCCTGTCACATGGTAGGAGCAATGAATGGCTGGCGCCATCTTGTGCTCCTACCATGTGACAGGGGCTGACCAATGGCACCGGTAGCCTTTCCTAATATAGTGCTACTACGGTACATAAATTAATTGGTAACATGGCACATAGTAAATCTTTATCCTATTAAATGTTTTATTTTTATTTATTTATTTAAAGAATTTATATACCGGGGTTCCTGTATAGTATACATATCACCCCGGTTTACAAGGAACCAAAACTATCGCTAAGGAACCGTAACTATCGCTTCATTTAGCGGTTTACATTGAACATTTAGCGGTTTACATTGAACATAGTTAATTTGAGAAAACATAAATAAACATAAATAAACATAAATAAACATAAAATAGTTAATTTGAGAAAAGGTATATAATATGGTTAACCAGTTAATAACTAAAAGGCATCTGTGCATGGTTTGAAACCTCTTTATATTTTTCTTAGTTATTTAGACTAGCAAGGATTCTTAAAATTCTATATAACTGTGTTTTTATTAAAGGGATAAAGGAAAAAAAGAGCTGGTATCTACAAAAGTTGTGTGTTCCCTCCTACCTGTAGTTTATTTTCTTCTTAAATAGTTCTTCTAAGGACTTAGATTTTATATTAATCACTTAAACAAAGTACCAGTCTCATAACTTTTATATTAATCATTATTAGCACACTGTCTTTTATTAAGTGTAACAATTGTAGTACTTATGTCCCAAGGTCTAGCATTTGGAGGATTAAAGGTTGTCCAATAAATTTGCCTTCAATTGTCTGCAATGAAAAAGGAGCTGATTCATCTGAAAGAAGAATTGTCCAAGGTTCAAAAATCCTCCCCTTCTTTGCAGCATCCAGAATATCTCCCCCTACTCCCACGGAGGATTCAGAAACATAGGAATAAATGGATTACAGTGGGCTCTGCCAGAAGAAGGCCTGTGATGAAAATACACACAATTTCGCCAACTGTGCAGCAGCCTATATATCAGCCCTTACTCCCACAGAGGAGTCAGACATCTAGGATACAGGAACCCAGGAATAAATGGATTACAGTGGGCTCTGCCAGAAGAAGGCCTGTGATGAAAAGACACCCGCTCTCCCCACTGTTACCCTTGCATGATGCCTTTTCTGCATTAGAAAGCAAAGAAGCTCCAGCGATAGAATATCAAGTGATGTCTGAGAGGGATGTTGTCACCCAGAAATGTCATGGAAGAAAGTTTCTTCTGCTCGGAGACTCAGCCATTACAGGAACCAATTTGGGAACTCATTTTCATCAGGACACAAAAATGAAATGCCTTCTAGGACCCTCAGCTAGTAGAAATGCAATGACAGAAAAAAGTAGGGACTCTGATATCAGTGTCATCATCCGTCTGGGGAGCAGTGACTTCGCTAGAAATGGTATCCGTACGGTACAGAAAGACTTCCAAATCCTAGGGAAGAAGATTAGACACGTGGCAAAGAGCATTGCCTTTTCTGAAGTTTTACCTGTTTATGGAAAGGGGAAGGAAAAGGCTCTGTCATGGAAATAATTTCAATTCATGGCTCAAAGCATGGTGTAAAGAAAGGGTTTTTGGATACATTGGAGGCTGAGCCGTGTATGGAGCAGTAAAAGGTTATATAGTAAGGATGGCGTACATTTGTGAAAGGAAAGAGAATGCTAAGCAAGAAATTCAAATCATACATTATTAGGAAATTAAACTAGAGGGTGGGGGTGGCAGGAGGTAGCCAATGAGATAGGCATGTTACCCCCAAGCAATACAGGAAGTGGGAGGTGAACAGCTCACAAAAAAACAAAAAAAGGTGTCTAGGAAGAGCAGCAAACCACGGGAGAAAAGTTGGAAAGCTCCGACCACAAATGCTCACAGTTTGGACAATAAACTTGCAGGTGGAGGATGACTTGGACATAGTTACTGCTACAGCGACCTGGTTCACTGAGTCTCATGATTGGGATACGGCTATTCCTGGCTATAATTTATTAAGGAAGGACAGAGAGGACAGGAAAGGAGGAGGAGGAGTAGCAGCACTATATGTCAAAAACAATATCCAAGCAACTGAACTGCAATCGACATGGAGTAGGGAAGAAGCATTATGGGCTGTCCTAAAAAAAAATGATGGCGCTTCCCTTTACACTACTGTAGTCTACAGGTCTCCAACTCAAATAGAAGAAATGGACAGAAATCTGAAGGAAGACATCCAAAAAGTGAGGAAGAAGAGCAAAGTGCTTCTCTTTGGAGATTGTAATCTGCCGGATGTGGATTGGAGCATCCCTTCTGCGGAATCTACGAGAAGTAAAGAGAGAGTGGATGCTCTGCGAGGGGCTCTGCTCATACAAAAGGTAAAGGCACCCACGAGGGAGAATGTGATACTCAACCTAGTGCTTATTAATAGGGATAATATCTCTAATGTTTGGGTAGATGCTCACCTGAGCACCAGTTTGATAAAGCAAATAGGATACAGAGAAGTCACATGAAGATCCGAGTTTTGAATTTCAAAAATACGGACTTTGTCAAAATGGGGTTGTACCTAGAAGAAGAACTAAAAGACTGGGAGAAAATGGGGAACAACAGTGGGCCAAATTAAAAGGACCATACCCTGTTGTGCCATCAGCTGAGCAACATTGGGATTGACGGCTGTGTTCTCAGATGGTTCTCTTCCTTTCTATCTAATAGAACATTCCAAGTCAAGTTGGGCAATCACATTTCTGATGCTTTCCATATTGATACAGGCTCAGCCATCTCGGCAACACTATTCGATTTTTACATGCTCCCACTGTATAAATTACTGATGGATTTAGGAATTACTTTCTTCTTGTATGCTGACGACATACGATTTTACATTCCATTCTCCAAATCATTTGAAAATATGGTATCGACACTTTCAACCTATATGAAAGCATAAAGCAAGAACTTTTGCAACTTAAACTAACATTGAACCCTAAAAAGACTGAAATCATTTGGTTAAGTAGAAACTCATCGATAGTTAAACCACTGACTCTAGGCCTGGGTAATTTTCTAATTACCCCCATAAATCAAGTACGGGATTTAGATATCCAGCTAGATGAGAACCTTACTATGGAAAAAGCAAATCAATAAATTAACAGAGGTTATGCCAAGTTACAAATATTACATTGTGAATATTAACTTTCAGGGACCTTCCATACTATATTGCAAACTCTAATTTTCTTAAACCTAGACTACCTTAACTCCTTATTGCTCGGTCTTCCCACATATCTCTTAAAACCATTACAATTATTACAAAATGCCGCAGCAAGACTTTTGTTAGGAACTAGGAAATTTGATCACATTACACCCTCACTGATTTCACTGTACTGGCTACCAGTACAATCCCGAATGTACTATAAAGTATTAACGATAATATTCAAAATCATTCATTTCAGTAACACTGGTATGACTGGCGCAACATTACAACCATATACACCTCAGCAAACACGAAGATCTCAAAATAAAGGACTATTGACTGTTCCTACAAGACGGAGCAGACATCTGACACAAGTAAGAGATTGTGTGTTTTCCATAGTGGGTGCAAAACTTTGGAACTCTCTACCTGAGATTTTATGCTTGACACCAGATAGAAAGAGATTTAAATGTCAACTTTACTATATGTCTGTTAACTATACCTCTGTTAACTATACCTCTCCCCCCTTCCCCCCCTTATCCCCCTTTCCCACCCACCTCCTACCCCTTCCCTCCCTCCCCTTGCCCTGCCCCCCAGCCTATCCTCCCCCCCTTTCCCCCCCCCTACCCCCCTCAAATCTCTATTCCTTGGTTTCATTTATTGTTTATTTTGTTGTATTTGGTTTTGGTTTGTTTTTTTTGCTCTTGCGTTAGTATTTTCATACTGTTTTATTGTCATATTGTTATACTGTATCTCCCACCTGAGTTCATTGTAAACCGGCATGATGTGCTCCACGAATGTCGGTAAATAAAAGTTAATAAATAAATAAATAAATAAATAAATAAACTGAAAACATGGCTATTTAAAAATGCATATAACCTAACTTTAAAACATCAGAAGCCACAATATCCACAATAACAAGAAGGACAAGAGATACTAATTGAAGCATGAGGAATAAATTCTATGAGACAATGTAAGAATCTCAACACAACATAATGACTAATATGTGGAATACGTGAAATTTGTTATATTATTTTATTTGATGTCCTAGTTCTTTAGTTAATATGTTTTGGAACATTTCATTTGATAGATGTTAATGCCTGTTTATGAATACCACCGCTGTAACCCATCATTATTTGCTGATTTATAGCTATGAATGTTACTTTTGTAATCCATTGTGATCTTTACATGGAACAACAGTATATAAAATGTCTAAGAAAGTAAGTAACTAAATAAATAAATGCTTCTGGCGACCTTAAGGTGGCTCAGAAATGTGACAAGGCAATAGCTGAAGCCAGAGGGACGCTGGGCTGCACAGAGAGAGGGATAACCAGTAAGAAAAAGGAGGTGATAATCCCCTTGTACAGGTCCTTGGCGAGGCCTCACCTGGAGTACTGGGTTCAGTTCTGGAGTTTGTATCTCACAAGGGATAGAGACAGGATGGAGGTGGTCCAGGGAAGGTCAACTAGAATGGTGAGGGGTCTGCATCCAAAGACTTATGAGGAGAGGCTGAAGGATCTGAATATGTACACCCTGGAGGAGAGGAGGTGCAGGGGAGATAGGATACAGACCTTCAGGTACCTGAAAGGTCTTAATTATGCAAGTATTTGGAAACTTTTCCTTTGGAAAGGTTACTGTAGTACTAGGGTCATGAAGAAAGTCCAGGGGGAATGACTCAGACTAACATCAGGAAATACTTCTTCATAAAAGAAGGGCGATGGATGCTTGGAACAGGTGGTGAGAATGAAAACAGTAAATGAATTTAAAAGGTTATGTGGATCCTAAAGACTAGAGATTGGAAATGAGGAAAAGGGTGCATGGGGGTTACTGGCATGGAGCGGCAGTTACTGCCCTTAACCAATTAGTCTTGATGCTTCTGATGCAACTGCGACATCGCTCTCTGCTTAGAAGAAGGGGGGAAACGGGAACTGGGGACAGGAGAAGCTAATGCTGGGCCCCAACGTTTACGATCCAGGGTACTGATCCGCAGACATTAGGGATAATGCATGGGACTGCATCTACAGCCAAGTCCGTAAGCAAAACACATTCACGCAGCACTGTCTGAATTATCAAGAAGGCTCCTCACCCTGTAAAAATTTTGCTAGCACTAACTTTGGTATGGATTTGACAGTTGCTTGATTTTGACTGTAAATATTGCGACCCTTGACAAAAAACATGGAGATAACCTGCACAAAGCAGCAGTCACTACCCTTAACATAAACATGGGGGTAACCTGCACAAAGCAGCAATCACTACCCTTAACATAAACATGGGGGTAACCTGCACGGAGCAGCAGTTACTACCCCTAACAGAAACATGGGGTAACCTGCACAGAGCAGCAGTTACTGCCCCTAACAGAAACATGGGGGTAACCTGCACGGAGCGGCAGTTACTGCCCCTAACAGAAACATGGGGGTAACCTGCACGGAGCGGCAGTTAGTACCCTTAACAGAAACATGGGGGTAACCTGCATGGATTGGCAGTTACTGCCCTTAACAGAAACATGGGGGTAACCTGCATGGAGCGGCAGTTACTGCCCTTAACAGAAACATGGGGGTAACCTGCACGGAGCTGCAGTTACTGCCCTTAACAGAAACATGGGAGGTAACCTGCACGGAGCAGCAGTTACTGCCCCTAACAGAAACATGGGGGTAACCTGCACGGAGCGGCAGTTACTACCCTTAACAGAAACATGGGGGTAACCTGCACGGAGCGGCAGTTACTGCCCTTAACAGAAACATGGGGGTAACCTGCACGGAGCGGCAGTTACTGCCCCTAACAGAAACATGGGGGTAACCTGCACGGAGCGGCAGTTACTGCCCCTAACAGAAACATGGGGGTAACCTGCACGGAGCGGCAGTTACTGCCCCTAACAGAAACATGGGGGTAACCTGCACGGAGCGGCAGTTACTACCCCTAACAGAAACATGGGGGTAACCTGCACGGAGCGGCAGTTACTGCCCCTAACAGAAACATGGGGGTAACCTGCACGGAGCGGCAGTTACTGACCTTAACAGAAACATGGGGGTAACCTGCACGGAGCGGCAGTTACTGCCCTTAACAGAAACATGGGGGTAACCTGCATGGAGCGGCAGTTACTGCCCCTAACAGAAACATGGGGTAACCTGCACAGAGCAGCAGTTACTGCCCCTAACAGAAACATGGGGGTAACCTGCACGGAGCGGCAGTTACTGCCCCTAACAGAAACATGGGGTAACCTGCACGGAGCGGCAGTTACTACCCTTAACAGAAAAATGGGGGTAACCTGCACGGAGCGGCAGTTACTGCCCTTAACAGAAACATGGGGATAACCTGCACGGAGCGGCAGTTACTACCCTTAACAGAAACATGGGGGTAACCTGCACGGAGCGGCTGTTACTACCCTTAACAGAAACATGGGGGTAACCTGCATGGAGCGGCAGTTACTACCCTTAACAGAAACATGGAGGTAACCTGCATGGAGTGGCAGTTACTGCCCTTAACAGAAACATGGGGGTAACCTGCACAAATTCAACTACACACATCTACAAAACCCACCAGAAGCGCTTATCAAAACAGACTAACCACCCAACCGGCTAAATCCTCGCTGAGGAAACGCGCTCTATCCACAGCGGGCCCTTCACTCTGGAACTCGCTTCCTCCTGACCTTCGCCTTGAACCATGCCACGCTACATTCAAAAAGAAACTTAAGACTTGGTTATTCAAACAAGCATTCCCATAGAACCAAGAGCAGGAAGAAAATCAGTCACATATTTTCCGATCACCCCAGCATATTTCACATAACCTTGTTATTTAACCATGTTATTTTCTCATTAACCCTCATGTTATTTTACCAACCGCTATTGTATTTTATTTATTGTCATTTTTTATTGCCATTTTTCATTGATATTTATTGTTGTTTATTTATTAATTATTTATTAATTGTTATTGCATTTATTTTCATTTATTAATTGTTATTTATTAACTGTTAGCATTGTTATATATATATATTTTATTCTGTTTCTTGGATTAACTATGTTCATTGTAAACCGCTAACTTGAAGCGATAGTTACTGTTCATTGTAAACCGGGGTGATATGTATATTATACAGGAACCTCCGGTATATAAATCCTTAAATAAATAAATAAATAAATAAATAAATAAATAGTGGCAATTACTATCATAAGAAATTTTCTGGGCAGACTGGATGGACAATTTAATCTTTTCCTGCCAGCATTACCATGTTACTGTCATGTGTGTGTGTGAGAAAGAGAACAAGGGTGTGAGTGAAAGCTTGTGTGCATGTGTATGTGTGTGTGTGTGTGTGTGAGAGCAATAGAAAGGGTATGTGTGAGAGCCTGTCTGCATCTGTGAGAGAGAGAGAAGATATGTGTGAAAGCCTTGGTGCATGTGTGAGTGTGTGTGTGTATTCATGAAAGAGGGGGTGTGTGAGAACATATGTATGCATGTGAGAGAGAAAGGATGTGAGTGCCTGTGTGAGAGCCTGTGTACCTGCATGTGTGTATATGCAAGAGCCATTGTGCATGTGTGTGAGAAAGAAAGGATGTGAGTGTCTGTGGGTGTGTGAGAGAGAGCCTGTAGACTTGTGTGTGTGTGAGAGAGTCTGTGTGCATGTGTGAGTGTAAGTGTTTGTGTGTGAAAGGGTACATGTAACAGCCTGTGTGTGTGTCTATGAAAGACAGAGAGAGGGGTGTGTGTTATTCTGTGTGCATGTGTGAGTATGTTTGTGTATGAGCAAGATACAGTGTGATTGCCTGTGTGTGAGAGAGAACTTGTATGCATGTGTTTTTAGGCTATATGCATGAATGTATGAGAATGATAGGAAGTGTAAGAGAGTCTGAGTCCATGTGTGTTTGATAGGTTGTGAGAGCCTGTTTACATCTGTGTGAGAGAGATGTAAGTACCTGCGTGTTTGTGTGAGCCTGTGTGTGTGTGTATATAGGTGTGTGTGTGTGTGTGTGAATGTAAAAAAGATGGAGTGTGTGAGAGCATGTGTTGTGTGTGTTTATGAGTGTGAGAATCTGCGTGCATGTGTGAGTGTGTGAAATAGGGTATGTGTAAATGTGTGAATGAGTGCCTGTGTGTGTGAGAGAACCTGTATGCATATGTTAGTGTGTATGCTTATGAGAGAATGTGTGTGTGTGTGTATATATATATATGTGAGAGAGAGAGGGTGTGTGTGAGAGCCTGGGTGCATGTGTGTGAGAAAGAGAGAGGGTGTGAATGCCCTTGTATGTGAAAGAACCTATATACTTACAAGTTATCATGAGGATGGCTCCTTGCCTCCCTCATATACTCCCTTGTATATTATACTCTATCTTCGTTCCCCTTCTTATTTCCTATTCCAAGTTAACGCATCCTTGTTATAATGTAACTTTATACTCCTTCAAATTGTCTCTTGTTATTGGTTGGTTAGTTACTGCTTGTTCGATGTAAACCAAGTTGATTTGATTTGTATCAAGAAAGTCGGTATATAAAAGCCTTTAATAAATAAAATAAATAAATATACATGTGCATGTGTGTATGTGAGAGAGTCTTTGTGCATATGCGTGTGTGTTTGAGTGAGTGTGAGAGAGGGTGTGTGTCAAGAGAGCATGTGTGCCTGTGTGTGTGAGAGACAGCCCTTGTGCAAGTGTGTGAGAGAGCCTGTATGCATGTGTGTTTGAAATAAGATGTAAGTGAGTACCTGGTGTGAAACTGCCTGTAATCATCATGTGCCTGTATGTGAGAGAGAGAGGGTGAGAACATGGGGGTGTGTGAAAGAGAGAACAAGGGTGAGAATATGGGTGTGTGTGGAATATGGAGTGCTTGTGTGTGTGTGTGAGTGAGAGAGAGAGAGAATAATGTTTGTGTGGCCCCCTCCCAGATATGGAGAGCAGGGAATTGCTTTAATTCTTATTAGTTTTAATTGTTGGGTGATAGTTGATGTGTCTGTTGTTTTGAAATATTTAAACTTTAAAAAAAAGGTTTTTAGTTTAATTGCTGAATCATCCATTTGTCAATTGTTTTGAAATACTTATTTTTTCTATAGTTTTACTATTATGATTGATGTATTATATTTCTTGATTTTATTATTGTTTTATGAGGCATGATGATGTTTCTGTTTTTTTGGATTGTTGTGTTGTATACAGAGTCTGGCTTCTTGCAGTTTCCAGTTCAGTTTTTGTCTGTACATTTCTATTCATACTTTATAGGTCTTTATTCTGTATTTGATGAGAGTCCATCTGTGTCTACCTGTATGACTAAGGTGAGGTATTCTACTGGGATGTAGTTTCTGTGTAGGGATCTTTGGCTTGATCTGTTTTCCTAATAGGAGGGGTATTGATGTTTTAGGGCATATTATAATATTTGCAGTGTTGCCTTTTCATAGGTAAGGTTGTTACTGTTTGAGTGCAGGCATTTAGTGCTGTTTTGGTATGGGAGGTTTAATATATTATAATTATAATTCAGTTTACTTGTGGCTTTCTGAGGCCCAATACCACGCAAATGCACTTTACAATAGGCCTAATACCATATGGGTTCCAAGTGTCTTTTTTGCAAGTTTTTTGGTTCACACCACAGCAGTGCATGTAAAAATAATATACTTGTGATATTTTTACCTCAGAAGACTATGAATGTCCTTTTTCCTGTAAAATCTGTTATTATAAATGCACAATTTTAATTGTGTGTGGTGAGGGCTGGGAGGAAGGCTGTAACGCTTGCCTAGGGTACCTAATACCCTTGCACCAACCTGGAGAGAGTGCCACACACACAGACCCCCAGCATTCACCCGTCTCCCACTTCTCCAGGGGGCAAATGCTGGGGTAACCTGGGAGTCAGCTTGTAGGGTTCCTAGAAACATCACCATCTGCCACTCCTCTGGGAACGCTGAGCCCTTTGTCCTGTCTACAACATTTCAAATCACCGAAAGGATAGACTCCAGGGGTATCCCTTCCCTTGAGATGATGTGATCTGTGCCATCTCTTGGGGCAGCACCAGCAGACTGCCTTGGGCTGTCCCTGCCTGCACAAGGAAGGGATTCAGTAATATTATTATTACGCTGAGGAGGCCATGTTAGGTTACGTGCCTTTGGATTCTGCTCAGACCCTAAATTCCTCCAAAAGAGTATCTATGAATAGGAAGTGCAGAATCCGGAGGTCGTTAATTAAATAGAAACAACACATTCAAAGCTACTTTCCTATCCTTAGTAGATGGTCTACCTTAACATGACTGGCTTTTCCTGCCGCCTCATCACGCTGTTTGATCACCCATAGATTCTTCTTCTGTTCGGTGCACATCACTACCTCATCCTCTCTCCCCTCATCAGGTACTGCCCCACTAGGTTTCTGCACTCCAACAATACACGTGCCACCCATTCCCCTGACGTATCCACAGCCCACCACAGGGAACGCCTGCTTCTAGCCCGTGTTCTGAAAGGTTTTACCCACTCTGAAAGGGACAATGTTCCGCCAGGCCAATTTGCCCAGGCTAAAACCTTGGAAAATTGTTCAACCTAGAAGTTTTAACTGGCTACATCTGCTTCTTGTACAGAACATGTTTCAGAAAATAATCTAGGCCCTGAAATTTACAGCTGACCATGGAGCCCATGGCAGTGTTGCAACTGTGTGGATCTACTGCCACTTGTGAATTTCTGCGATATCACTCATGGTGAAAACTGTGCAAGTATTTATTTTATTTTATTTATTTATTTACGTTACTGACTTTGTTTGCATTGTAGCATGATTTTAAAGGATTTCAAAGGAGCATGGGATAAAAACTGTGGATCCATAAAGCCTGGAGGATGGGAATGAATAGAAGAGGTATGGGGGTGGCTTGCGGGAATGACGGCTACTACCTGGTGATTAATACCCTTATTCAATAAACATACACACAGTTAATGTGACTCCAACATTGCTCTAAGACTCCAACATTGCTCTAAGCTTCAACGGCAAGAGGAAATGTGGAAAAAAGGATTTGCATTCACAAATAAGCGTGGGAGTAGCTTGCTTGTTGCGGTGGTTACTACCCCAAACCAAATAAGCCTGATACTTCACTTTCAATGCATATCCAGTATAGCTCTCTGCTTCAATGGCGGGGTGGGGGGGGGATGAAGATAAGAGGATTTACAGTCAGACAACTACCAACAAGGACTGAATTGCATAGTCTAGGTAATCAAATAAGGAATAGCTTGCTTGTTGTGGCGGTTACTACCCTGAACCAATTAAGCCTGATACTTCACTTTGAATACATATACAGCGCAGCTCACTGCTTCAACGGCAGACAACAACCAACAAGGACTAAATTGCACAGGCTGGGAAAACAAATCAGCATGGGAGCAGCTTGCTTATTGCCCCTAACCAATTAGGCTTGATACTTCACTTTGATGCAGCTCCAGCACTGCTCTCTGCATCAATAGCAGGGGTGGAAGGTAACTAGAACTAAAAAGTTACTAATAAGGGCCCTGACCTCAGCGGTCAGAGTAACAGATAAGTATGAGAAAAATAAGTATGAGAAAAATAAGTGTGAAAGCTTGCTGGGCAGACTGGATGGGCCGTTTGGTCTTCTTCTGCCATCATTTCTATGTTTCTATGATTTCTATGATGGGATACAGGTCACAATACAAAACACTTACATTATTACACAAATCACCGTACAATGAGAATGTCGTCTGGTTAAATGCAGCGCTAAATTTTCATGTACCAGCACGAATAACCAGATCTGCGAACACTGGGCTATTACCAATTCCGACAATAAAATCTGCTCATATGAACACTGTACAAGAAAGAGCTTTATCTATTGCCGGTCCCAACCTTTGGAACTCTTTACCACTACAGCTGAGGATGGAAACGGATATTGGACTTTTTAAAAAAGGAGTCAAAACCTGGCTTTTTAACCAAGCCTTAAACAACAAGGATTGATTTCTTTTGTTTATAATTTTTAGTGATATACTTTTAATGTTACATTTTGTATTTTAAGATGTGTTTGATCTATAGTTTTATTTGTATTTTTAAGATGTCTTATGTTGAGACAGATTTTATATTTTAGATGAACCGTTTTAAAAGTTACCCTTCTTTAATACTCAAATGTAGTAACTAACACTTGATTTATGTTGTAAACCAACGTGATATGTATCAACATGAATGCCGGTATACAAAAATCACTAAATAAATAAATGAATGCATTTCCTCAAATTCCAAAGAAACGTGAAGCACTTCTGTTTATGGGTGAGGGAGGGCCTGAAGTGGAATTCACTGTATAATGCCCTAAAAATACCGGCTTCCAGTGGCTAATGACTAAAACACATCAAGTCTCTGAAGAGAACCAAGGAATCTGTCTCTTCTTAATCATTAGGGTATTCCTCAAAGGAGCAACCGTATCCAAGACTACTGCCAGTGAACCGGTCAAAGCCTCAGACAGAGGGCCTATAATTATCACTCTTCAAAGTGTCCTTCAGATCTTGCCAACAAGATTCATGCGTTTATGCCACATGGTTATCGATAAGTACCAGAGTGGTCTTGAAGGGCTTTAAGGAGGGATTTCTAGTACCATTTGCTGTGAACTGAGACAGATTGTCATTCTGGGAAGAAGGTGGCGGGGCACAGTGTCAACAGGCGAGGCTGAAGGACTGAGTTGCACCCCAATGACTGGCCAGGGATGCCACGTTTAATTCTAAACCAAAAAAACGTGCGGAGGAACCCTACAGCTGTCACAACCAGATCTGAAAGTAAGAGCCCTGCGGAAGGTAATCTTGCCTTCACAAAAGCTAATTGTCAGTAAAAGGCACCGTAACAGCTGCTAGTGGGTGCTCTTTAAGTGGCAAAGCAAGGAGAAAATTAGAATTGCAAAGTCAACGGCCATCTCCAGCACTTGTTTGTTCCCAGGAAAGGGAGCTGGTTGTACTGTCTAGTGCCCAATTTGTGTAAACCTGTTACTTTATTTCAAGTGCTAATTATCTCACTGCACATACACAGCCTTCTCCCTAGCAATTATTGGCCTTACAATAGATCATCAACAGCAACGTCTGCCAAGGAGCAAGAAAGGGGTTGCCTTGGTTACATAACCCAAAATACCTTAGCCTGTTTTACATGTTTCTAACTAGTATCCCGACCAGCCAAAGCGCTGTTCAGAAAAGTCAAGTTACATTAATTCTTCTTTCCCTGCTCAAATATAAACAAAAGGCACAGACACCAAGTGTGTACATTAGGAAGAGACAGTCAAGGACGCAAGCATCCATTTTACAAGGCGGTAGGGTCTGGGCCACCGCGCTTTGAGCAGAAAATACTGTTTTCCTGCGGGGGGAGAGGGAAGAGGGACGGTCATTAATAATTAGTAAAGACAGGGCATGCATACATTGTGTTCCCATTTCCCCACTCGGATAGGTCTCAAGCAGCTATTTACCAAACAACAATTATTATTACACAGAAAGCAGTGGCACAAAGGGACGTTATACTTCAAAAATGGGCATAAGATGGCCTAATTCATGTTTAGAACTATTTTGTGCCAATAATGTGTCCATTTTGCAGTGATAAAGCAGCATAATTTTAAACTGAGCTGGAATGTCAGCATTGGCAAGAGACCAATTTAGTTACATTTTATTCATCCGGATTCCTTGTAGGTTACCCCAGCATAAGAATTACCCAAAGTCTGAAGGCAGTGTTCAGAGCCCCTTGTTTGGGAACGGGATTTCAGCTGTTGCACACTCGTGCACCTAGTGGCCAGATTCAGGGTTTATGTGGCCCAGGTTGCAGGAGATCCCCAGGCTGTGACCCCTGGCCCCTGGCAACTACAATGGCTGAACTAGATGGAAGGGGCAAGAAAGCTAAAATGCGTAAACAATTCAGGCACATGCGAATGACGTCTTGGAGGGTTGTAAGCCCCAGCAGAGGTCGGTTCTGACTGAGCTGTCAGCCCAAGAAAGCAGAAAGTTCCCAGGACAATCAGAAAAAAATCACGAGGTCCTTTCCTTAGGCTTTGCTGGGATTGAGTGGCTCCAGATCTCCAGGTGTAAGCATAAGGAAACTCACTGTCTGTGGGAATGTGCGTGCATCCTCCATCCTAAACCCCTCAGCAAGATTCTCTCTCATCTCCTCTGTCTCCTGGATGTGGTGACTGACTACGAGGATGGATAAGCAAAAATCCCCCTGTTTGTCTCCCACCTCTGTTTGCCTCTAGCAAAAATCAAGAGTTTGGATATTTCCAAGCAACTTCTTTTAAGGCCATGTGAGCCATAAAGCAACAGGGCACCAGTGAAAATCATGCAACACAGCGGTAAGTGGAGAAATGCAAATGTGGCTTATATTACATGTTTTGTTTGGATTTCTCTTACTTTTTTTACCCCCCAAAACTATGCAGAGCAGCAGGGTAGAAAGGAAGGAGAAAAGCAATCTATCTGCCCCTGCGTTCTGGGTTCCATACCATGAACATAAGACATTAATAATGGAGAGGGCAATTCTGAAACTATGCAGAGCTGCAGGGTAGAAAGGAAGGAGAAAGGCAATCTGCATGCCCCTGCCTTCCTGGGTTCCATACCATGAACATAAGACATTAATAATGGAGAGGGCAATTCTGAAATTATGCAGAGCTACAGGGTAGAAAGGAAGGAGAAAGGCAATCTGCGTGCCCCTGCGTTCCATACCATGAACATAAGACATTAATAATGGAGAGGGCAGTTCTGAAACTATGCAGAGCTGCAGGGTAGAAGGTAAGGAGAAAGGCAATCTGCGTGCCCCTGCCTTCCTGGGTTCCATACCATGAACATAAGACGTTAATAATGGAGAGGGCAGTTCTGAAACTATGCAGAGCTGCAGGGTAGAAAGGAAGGAGAAAGGCAATCTGCGTGCCCCTGCCTTCCTGGGTTCCATACCAGGAACATAAGACATTAATAATGGAGAGGGCAGTTCTGAAACTATGCAGAGCTGCAGGGTAGAAGGTAAGGAGAAAGGCAATCTGCGTGCCCCTGCCTTCCATACCATGAACATAAGACATTAATAATGGAGAGGGCAGTTCTGAAACTATGCAGGGCTGCAGGGTAGAAAGGAAGGAGAAAGGCAATCTGCGTGCCCCTGCCTTCCTGGGTTCCATACCATGAACATAAGACGTTAATAATGGAGAGGGCAGTTCTGAAAGGTGTTGGCCTGACTGAAATTTTATTTTTATTTTATTTATTTGTATTTTTCTATACCGGCATTCAAGGAGTTCGTATCATGTCGGTTTACATAAAACAAGGGGTGAGAAATACATTATAACGTAAATAACTAATAACATAAGAGTATACATTAAAAAGTAAAACAAGTGCATGGAAGAAAAAAGTTACAATAAAACGGGGGTCATTCTAACTGGGATTAGAGTTAGAGGAAAGATAAAAAGTTTAACGAGAAGTAAAACATTGTAATGATTGGTAGATAGAGACTGTTTCAGTTTAATAGGAAATGTTCAGTAATGCTGCATTTGATGGTAGTGAATCTTTAAGGGTCCGGAAATGCTTTCATGAACAGCCATGTTTTCAGTCTTTTCCTGAAGGTTGGAAGACATGGTTCCTGTCTTAGTTCTAGGGGGATGGAGTTCCACAGTGGGGGACCTGCTGTGGAGAAGGCCCGATCTCTCAATGTTATATGTTGGGTGGTATTGTTGTGTGGTACCTGTAGATATTCTCTATATGCTTCTCTGATGGGTCTGTTGGAGGAGTGTTTTTTAAGAGCTATTTGTAGATGGAGTGGAGCCAGTCCATGGATATTCTTGTAGATTGTGGTGAGGGATTTATGAATTATTCTGTAGTGGATTGGTAACCAGTGTAGGTCTTTAAGGACTGGTGTAATGTGATCTCTTCTTCTTTTGTTTGTTAGAATTCTTGCTGCGGTGTTCTGTATCATTTGGAGAGGTTTAGTATGTGATGATGGGATGCCTAGTAGGATCGAGTTGCAGTAATCAATTTTCGCAAATATTATTGCTTGGAGCAATTGCTTGGAAATCATTTGCAGATTGCATTACAAAGACGCATTTCCATGGGGCGGGTTTAAGTTGGGGAATAAAAGAGCAAACGTACATTGGATTTTCAATTGTCTGGGCACCGTTCTGCCCCTGCTCTGCCTCCCACGCATTAAGCAACGTGTTAAATGTGCTGGTTGTAGTTGAGAACTTCCCCTACACCGTATTATTGTGGCTTATTCTAATATTTATGTAAACGGCCAAGTCCCTTCTGGTCTCCTTCTCCTGTAGAGATGTATTAGCATATCCTTTACTTTGTAGCACCTGTTCAAAGCTAGAAAAACATATTTTGGGGGTTTTCCCCAGCATTCTTCTACCTCTCTTTCACAATTGCTAAGCCTTCCAAGAATGTAACAGGGGGAATGCCTCACGGTGTGATTTTGAGATGCTAAAATAGCAGCCAGAAGCAGAAACAGCGTGTGCTACAGCGCTGCCATCTAAGTGGACGGGTGGGCTACGTTTGGCTTGTGAGAGTGAAGGCTGTGTGCAGTACTCGTGAACGTCAAGGGAGGCCCAACTTGCCATTAGTAGATATCAACAATAGACTCCTTAAAATCATAGAGCGTTATCATGGTTAATGCAGCGTTAAAATCAGGGAAACGCTGACAATCCCCGGTAACTCACACAGCATGTGAGCTAGGAGCCTGCCTCACACATTTAAGCCAACAATGAATTGTCAAGGCCAGAGCTGCCTGGAGATGGCCTTGACGAAGACAGAATATCGCTGCCCTGGTCACGAGGTACGTCTTCTACCTCTGGCATTACTAATGATCTTTAGCAGGGATAATAAAACATGATTCCCCCCATAACCACCCCCTTTTAATCAAGCACGTGCAAAATTATCATAAAACAAAAGCCGTTTCCCTTTGTGTCTGAGTGTTCTCCAGCTGCACTCAATTAGAGGAGAGCCAGCTGAGAAAGCTACCTGGCAACACTTCGTAATTACTGGATGCAAATGAGAACAAAATAATAGTGCCGCTCAGTGTTATTTAAGCAGAGCCACCTTCGGCTGCTCATTAGGCTGAATATCCACAAGCCTCAGGTGGGTTTGGGAGCCAGCAGCCGAAGCCTGGTGCTCTCAGAGACAAGCAGGGCCCGCTCACAGGTACGACCACTGGCACGTTCCTGGAAACGTCAGAAGCTTTTAAGGAAACATTGTCTGGCATGCCGGCCCTCCAGCTGACCCTGCTCACATTTCCTATGTGAAACGTACTAGATAGAGCAGCTTTTAAACTAAAGCAAGGTGGAAAGCCGACAGTCGCTCAGCAGCGCATGGTTCGGAGGGAGGTATCTTCAAAGGATACTAATGAAACAGGAGAGTTAGGGCATCCCGACAGTGAGGTTCCAATAATAAGAAAAGTAATCCAAGTGCCTATAATTAAAAACTCATCTGAGCTAAAAGATTTCACATTATCCCTGTCAACTTAAAAGCAGGTTGTTAATACAAGCAAAACACACACTTTGAAATGTCTGTATGCCATTGCCAGAAGTCTAAGAAGTAGAGATGTGAATCGTGTGCCAGATCGTCTTAACGATCAGGTTCGGCTGGGGGGGGGGGGGGGGGAATCTGATCGTTAAGATATGTGAATTGGAATCGTTTCCGATTCCAATTCACATCATTAATTTTTTTTTTTTAGGGAGCGTCACTAAAAAAAAATCCACCCGACCCTTTAAATCGACCCCACCCTCCCGACCCGCCCAAAACCTTTTAAAATTACCTGGTGGTCCAGGGGGGCCTCAGGGAGCGATTTCGCGTTCCCAGGCATCAGCTGCGCTAAAATAAAATGGCGCCGATGCCCCTTTGCCCTTACCATGTGACAGGGTATCCGTTCCATTGGCCGGCCCCTGTCACATGGTAGGAGCACTGGATGGCCGGCGCCATCTTTAAAGATGGCGCTGGCCATCTTTACTCATCAGCCCCTATTATACTATACTCTATAATTATACTATACTCTATAATAGGGACTGATGAGTAAAGATGCCTTCCTTCCACCTTTCTTAATGTGTGGAATACATGTGGACTGCGCCTCTAGGATTGTATTTTTAAACAATGTCCAAGCCTTTTGAACACTTTTAACCTTTGCAGCTGCACCTTTCAGTTTTTTTCTAACAATTTTTCTCATTTTATCAAAGTTTCCCTTTTGAAAGTTTAGCACGAGAGCCTTGGATTTGCATACTGTTCCTTTTCCAGTCATTAAATCAAATTTGATCATATTATGATCACTATTGCCAAGCGGCCCCACCACCGTTACCTCTCTCACCAAGTCCTGTGCTCCACTGAGAATTAGATCTAAAATTGCTCCCTCTCTCGTCGGTTCCTGAACCAATTGCTCCATAAAGCTATTATTTATTCCATCCAGGAACGTTATTTATTTATTTATTTATTTATTTATTTTTGGTTTTTATATACCGATCTTCCTACATTAGATGCAAATCAAACCGGTTTACATAGAACAAGAAGAAACTTGCTAAAAAGGCATTACATAAAACAATGAACAATTATGCAACATTAAATAACATTGTCAAGAGAGTCAACTAATTATACAAAATTGAATTAAATGGTAATCAAAGTGAACATTTGATGTCCTTGTGTTGAACTTAGATAGGTTGAGAGTAACTGAAGGATTCTTCCAGGGAACTAAAATCACCAAAATACAATGCAGCTATGCTGTCTTCTTCTGTTTCTTCTTTTCATTTTCTTCCTTTTCTTTCTCAGTTTCTGCAACATACTTCTCAATTTCTTCCACGTTAAGATCTTAAGTGGCTGATCTCTTCTCATGACCGCTAGTTCTATGTTCTTGCCCCCTGACTGTACAACTTCAAGAAGACCCTTGATAACGAGTTTAATACAGAGATCATCCGTTTCGATAGCTTCGTCAGTGTAATTTTTCTCCAGGAATTCTCGCACGGATTTGGCTCCTCTGCCAATGGCATTAGCCTTCCACGCGTGGTATGTGCCAGAGGGGTCCGTCTGGTAGAGCCTGGGAGTCCCATCAAAGTCAAACCCTACAATCAAGGCAGATATCCCAAAGGGTCTGCGCCCATTACTCTGGGTATAGCACTGCTTAAGGCTGGCAATGTAACGTGTGATATATTCCACTGTGACAGGATCTTCCACGGTCAGCCTGTGACTCTGGCATTCTACACGGGCTCTGTTTATAACTATCCTGGCATCAGCTGTGAGGCCTGCAAAAGCCATGCAGACGTTTTCATCAAGGGCACAGATCTTCCGTACTGTTCTCTCATCCTGGAGTTTAGCTACCGATTTCTTCTCAACTCCAAGGACAACTATTTCTTTTCCTCGTACGCCAACCGCGGTGGAGCCTTTCTTCACGGCCTCCTGCGCGTACTCCACCTGGAAGAGGTGCCCGTCCGGGGAGAAGACGGTGATGGCGCGGTTGTAGCTCATGTCCGGGCGGCAGGAGGAAGCGGCGACGGCGATGCTACACCGGCGAAAGGGCCGGAGCAAAAGCGAAAGCTCAGACTCTCTAGCGTGTCCCGATGATACATTTACCCAGTCTATATTGGGGTAATTGAAGTCTCCCATTATTACTGCATGTTAGGATCTGTGGGTTAGTGGACCCTTGGCCCGAGGTGAGAGTTGGTACCGCCCACGGGGAGGAGCCCCACTGGGTATCACTGTTAGGAGGCGAAGTCTGTAGCAGCGGGAGAGTGTGGCACAGTCTCTGAAGTACACGAGGCGCTGCCCCGAGGAGAGGGGGAGCGTGGCACAGTCTCTGAAGTACACGAGGTGCTGCCCCGAGGAGGGGGGAGTGTGGCACAGTCTCTGAAGTACACGAGGCGCTGCTCCGAGGAGGGGGGGGAGTGTGGTACAGTCTCTAAAGTACACGAGGCGCTGCTCCGAGGAGCGGGGGAGTGTGGCACAGTCACTGAAGTACACGAGGCGCTGCCCCGAGGAGGGGGGAGCGTGGCACAGTCACTGAAGTACACGAGGCGCTGCTCCGAGGAGCGGGGGAGCGTGGCACAGTCACTGAAGTACACGAGGCGCTGCCCCGAGGAGCGGGGGAGCGTGGCACAGTCTCTGAAGTACAAGAGGCGCTGCTCCGAGGAGCGGGGGAGCGTGGCACAGTCACTGAAGTACACGAGGCACTGCCCCGAGGAGCGGGGGAGCGTGGCACAGTCACTGAAGTACACGAGGCGCTGCCCCGAGGAGCGGGGGAGCGTGGCACAGTCACTGAAGTACACGAGGCGCTGCCCCGAGGAGCGGGGGAGCGTGGCACAGTCTCTGAAGTACACGAGGCGCTGCCCCGAGGAGCGGGGGAGCGAGGCACAGTCTCTGAAGTACACGAGGCGCTGCCCCGAGGAGCGGGGGAGCGTGGCACAGCCTCTGAAGTACACGAGGCGCTGCCCCGAGGAGCGGGGGAGCGTGGCACAGTCACTGAAGTACACGAGGCACTGCCCCGAGGAGGGGGGAGCGTGGCACAGTGACTGAAGTACACGAGGCGCTGCTCCGAGGAGCGGGGAGCGTGGCACAGTCTCTGAAGTACACGAGGCGCTGCCCCGAGGAGCGGGGGAGTGTGGCACAGTCTCTGAAGTACACGAGGCGCTGCCCCGAGGAGCGGGGGAGTGTGGCACAGTCACTGAAGTACACGAGGCGCTGCCCCGAGGAGCGGGGGAGTGTGGCACAGTCACTGAAGTACACGAGGCGCTGCCCCGAGGAGGGGGGAGTGTGGCACAGTCACTGAAGTACACGAGGCGCTGCTCCGAGGAGCGGGGGAGTGTGGCACATTCACTGAAGTACACGAGGCGCTGCCCCGAGGAGCGGGGGAGTGTGGCACAGTCACTGAAGTACACGAGGCGCTGCCCCGAGGAGGGGGGAGTGTGGCACAGTCACTGAAGTACACGAGGCGCTGCTCCGAGGAGCGGGGGAGTGTGGCACAGTCACTGAAGTACACGAGGCGCTGCCCCGAGGAGGGGGGAGTGTGGCACAGTCACTGAAGTACACGAGGCGCTGCCCCGAGGAGCGGGGGAGTGTGGCACAGTCACTGAAGTACACGAGGCGCTGCCCCGAGGAGCGGGGGAGTGTGGTACAGTCTCTGAAGTACACGAGGCGCTGCCCCGAGGAGCGGGGGAGTGTGGCACAGTCTCTGAAGTACATGAGGCGCTGCCCCGAGGAGGGGGGGAGTGTGGCACAGTCTCTGAAGTACACGAGGCGCTGCCACGAGGAGGGGGGGAGTGTGGCACAGTCTCTGAAGTATACGAGGCGCTGCCACGAGGAGGGGGGAGTGTGGCACAGTCTCTGAAGTACACGAGGCGCTGCCACGAGGAGGGGGGGAGTGTGGCACAGTCACTGAAGTACACGAGGCGCTGCCCCGAGGAGGGGGGGAGTGTGGCACAGTCTCTGAAGTACACGAGGCGCTGCCCCGAGGAGGGGGGGAGTGTGGCACAGTCTCTGAAGTACACGAGGCGCTGCCCCGAGGAGCGGGGGAGTGTGGTACAGTCTCTGAAGTACACAAGGCGCTGCCCCGAGGAGGGGGGGAGTGTGGCACAGTCTCTGAAGTGCACGAGGCGCTGCCCCGAGGGGCGGGGGGAGTGTGGCACAGTCTCTGAAGTACACAAGGCGCTGCCCCGAGGAGGGGGGGAGTGTGGCACAGTCTCTGAAGTACACAAGGCGCTGCCCCGAGGAGGGGGGGGGAGTGTGGCACAGTCTCTGGAGTACACGAGGCGCTGCCCCGAGGAGGGGGGGGAGTGTGGCACAGTCTCTGAAGTACACGAGGCGCTGCCCCGAGGAGGGGGGGAGTGTGGTACAGTCTCTGAAGTACACGAGGCGCTGCCCCGAGGAGCGGGGGAGTGTGGCACAGTCTCCACAAGGCGCCACTCCGAGGAGCGGGGGAGTGTGGCACAATCACTGAAGTAGAAGGGCAATGGCCCGCAGAGCGTGGTACACCAATGCTGAGTGTCCAAGAAGCAATTTAGTTCCTGGAGCGACCCCAAGGAAAGGGAAGCTGGCAGGTAAGACTTCCGAGGCGCAGGGCTTTCCAAAGAGTGGATAGCCAGAGACAAGAGAAAGCCCCCAAGGAGCGGGTACCTTGAGAGTGTCTCACTCCAGGAAGTGCAGGACACGAGAATCACGGTCCGAGGAGACATCAGCAGGGATGGAACTCATTGCCAAGTCGATTAGAGCCAGGCCCCGGTGGTGCTTAAGAGTCCAGGGCTAGTGATGTCATCAGGAGGAGGCGCCCCTGAGGTCCTGCCCTAGCGTCCTTAAAGGAGGGCTGAGTAGCGAGCATGCGCCCCTAGGGAGGCCCAGAAGAGACATGGTGGTCGGCGGCATCCTTGCCACCATGTGGAGTCCCAGACCAGGGCAATAAGCGTCAGAAGCGACTAGCCATAGGCATGAGTTCACCCAAGGAAGAGAGGGCGGCAGTACATGATGTGAGTAAGAGCGGTCGCAGCCATCTGCGACCGAAGGTCATAACACTGCACTGCCAAACTGGTTTGCGTCCCTGATTTCTCTTAGCATTTCATCATCTGTCTGACCATTTTGTCCAGGTGGATGGTAGTATACTCCTGTCACTATACTCTTACCCAACACACATGGGATTTCTACCCATATAGATTCTACTGAGCATTTAGTCTCTTGTATGATCTTTAGCCTGTTGGACTGTGTGCTATCCCCCACCGAGCTGATCCTCCCTATCATTGCGATATAATTTGTACCCTGATATAGCACTGTCCCATTGGTTATCCTCCTTCCACCAAGTCTCTGTGATGCCAATTAAGTCTCATTCACTGCTATACATTCTAATTCTCCCATCTTACTTCTTAGTAGGGATGTGAATCGTTTTTGAACGATTAAAATTATCATCAGATAATTTTAAAATCGTCCTAAATCGTCAGAGTGCACGATACAATACAAATGCCCCCGATTTATCGTCATAAATCGTCCTAAATCGTTAATAGGGCACGGGAATTATTTGGGGGAGGGCGGGAAAACCGGCACACCAAAACAACCCCTAAACCCACCCCGACCCTTTAAAACCAATTTCTTACCCTCCCCCACCCTCCTGAACCCCCCCAAAATGTTAAATTACCTGGTGGTCCAATGGGGGGGTCCCGGCGCGATCTCCTGCTCTTGGGCCATCGCTGCCATTTTGGCTGCCACTAATTAAAATGGCGCCGATGGCCCGATAAAAAAACCCCCACCCGACCCTTTAAATTGACCCCCCTTAGCCTCCCCCACCCTCCCGACCCCCCCAAAACCTTTTAAAATTACCTGGTGGTCCAGGGGGGGCCTCGGGGAGCGATTTCCCGTTCCCAGGCATCGGCTGCGCTAAAAATAAATGGCGCCGATGCCCCTTTGCCCTTACCATGTGACAGGGTATCCGTGCCATTGGCCGGCCCCTGTCACATGGTAGGAGCACTGGATGGCCGGCTCCATGACGATTACTGTCATGGTTAAAAGGTGAGGTGAAAGAGGCTATTTTAGCCAAAAAAACATCCTTGAAAAATTGGAAGAAGGATCCAGGTGGGAGGTTACATTGTCCAGGGCAGCAGAGGTGAAAATTAATTTGGGCCCATAGTAGAGACTGGTTCCCAGGAGCATGGGCAGGATGAGCTCTCCTCCTCAGGGGAACGCTCCGGATCTGGATTCTTTCGCTGTCTCAGCCACCGTCAGTGCCCAGCGGTCGAAGAAACCTTCATGGAACTCCTGCCTGAATGGGAACTCAAGCAAGCCCCCAGGCTAGAGGCCTATTTGGACCACACATGGACTGCAGCCTACAAGTCCCACAAGTCTAGGGTTGCCAACTGCCGGGTTTTGAATCAGACGGTCCGTTTTTCTGCTCACTTATAGAGAACTAAGGCAGAAGAGCCGCATGGATGGAGTTGCAGCCCTGCCTTATCTTCTCTCCCCGTGCTGTGAGCGCACTCTCCTTAGCAGCTGCTCTGGGGCTCTTTCCCCCACTGTGAGGGGAAGCTGTGGGGAGAGGGCATGGGAACACAGCTCAATCTCTCCCCCCTCTCGGCTGCTCTGCACATCTCAGCAATGCCTGAGGAGAGAGAGAGGCATAGAGGAGGCAAAAAAGACGGGAGAGAAAATAAGAGGATACAGGGAATGGAGAATAGAGATCCAGGCTGGGGGACGGGAGAATACAGAAGGAGATGCACAGGCTGGATGAGAGAGCCGGAGGAGAGACATGGAAGGAAGGAGGAGGAGAGAGGAGGCACAGGGAATGAGAGAGGGAGAGAGACGAGGAAGGCACGGGGGGTGGAGGAGGAAAAGAGTCAATAGGGCTCAGGAGAGGCTGGAGGAAGAGAGAGTAGGGGCAATGGGGCTAAGAATGAAAAGAGACAGGAGGGCACAGGAGATGAGGGGAGCGAGAGGGGACACAGGGCCTGGAGGAGGCTGGCACAGGAGACAGGAGGGAGAGGGATGAGGGGCAGTGGGAAGTGAAGGAGAGACAGATGAGGCACAAGGAACAGAGGGAAAAGAGAGGAGACGTGAGCAGGGCACCTGTCAGAAAGGATGGGACATCCCCCTCCTCGCAATCCTCAAGTGCCCACTCATGGTCTGTGGAAACGTTGGTGACCTTACAGAGTCACTGAGAAAGGCACAAAAAACCCCCAGATGATCTGAAGGCGAGGACAACTCGAGCAAGCTGCAGGTGCAATGCTCTTTACGAAGGAAGAAAGAAATCTGTGCCAGGCTGCACTGTGCACTAGGATCCCTAGTCCTGGGGGAATTCTGCGCAGAAATCGGCAGAGGAGACCACGGCATGCCGCAAATGGAAAGCCCGAAGATGAAGGCCCCTGTGTGCTGCGGGATGCGCTCCTTTCACGGCGACGATGAAGGAACTGGTGAGAGTGAATGTATGTGTGTGTATGAGAGGAGAGGGAGAAGGATGTGAGAAAGGGGAGGGGGTGTGAGAGGAGAGAGGAGAGGGGTGTGGAAGAGGGGAGGGCTGTGAGAAAGAGGAGGGCTGTGGGCGAGGGGAGGTGAGAGAGAGAGCAGGGGGGTGAGCAGGAGGGTGTGAGAGAGAGCATGGGAGGTGAAGAGCAGTGGGGGAATGCTTGCGTGTGGGTGCCAAAGAGAGGGAACCTAGATGAGGAGATTGTGAAGGAGTGTGTATGTGTGTGAGAGATAGGGAGCTCATGTGTATGAAAAAGGGATTGTGTGTACGTGAGGGTGCAGGCCTGTGTGAAGGGATTGTGTATGTGTGAGAGGGAGCCTGTGTGAAGGGGTGCGTGAGAGAGAGGGAGAGACATAGGTAGCCTGTGTGAGGATGTATGTGTGAGAGAAAAAGGGAGCTTGGGAGAGTGTGTATGCAAGAGAGAGAGGGCCCTGTATGAGGGGATGTGTGTGAGAGTGATGGAGCCTGTATGAGGGGGTGTGTATGTGTACTAGAGAGAGGGAGCATGTGTGTGAGAGAGGGAGCCCGTGTGAGAGAGAAAGGGAGCTTGTGTGGGTGTGTATGTAAGAGAGAGGGCCCTGTATGAGGGGATGTGTGTGTGTGTGTGTGTGTGACAGAGTGAGGGAGCCTGTATGAGAGTTTGTGTATGTGTATTAGAGAGAGGGAGCATGTGTGTGAGAGAGGGAGGGACAGAGGGAGCCCGTGTGAGAGAGAAAGGGAGCTTGTGTGGGTGTGTATGCAAGAGAGAGGGCCCTGTATGAGGGGGATGTGTGTGAGTGTGTGTGACAGAGTGAGGGAGCCTGTATGAGAGTTGTGTATGTGTATTAGAGAGAGGAAGCATGTGTGTGAGAGAGGGAGGGTCAGAGGGAGCCTGTGTGAGGGGCAGTACTGAGAACGGGGTCAAACTCTGGGACTGGTGATAGAGTGGAAGGGGTTGATCCTAGAGGTGGAGGGGAGAGATACTGGCAGGTGGAGGAATTGGGGCCTGAGAGGGTAAAGTGTCCAGTGAATAGGGACAGCAAGTGGAAGGGACACTCCTTACAGTGAATTTCTAGGGAACTTCTGCTCTAAATATTTAAAATTCTGCATCTTTAAGGAATAACATTTTTCTGTATTAATCTAAAATGTAATTACTTAAAGACTGTCATGTAAATTGTGTTATTTTGACCAATATAAAGTTTGCAGAATTTTAAATTTCTTTGCGCAGAATTCCCCCAGGAGTAACTAGGATCCACCAAGCGGCCGGCAGAGAGAAACCTTGAAAGAAGCGGAAAACATAAAATAAACACAAACTACCTTAAGGTATATAAGGAAAAAAACAACAAACTGGGAGGGCCCTGCTAGAAAAAAAGGAGAAGAGCAAAGAACCACGTCTTCCAGGCTCTGCGGATAACTCGCAGCGCGACCGCTCGGCCCCACAGAAAAACGAATCGCTGCGGAGCTCTGCCTGGGAGGCAGGGAGGCGGCTGCACATGCTCAGTAGGGCAAGCTGAAAGCTCTAGAATCTTTGACATCAAGGTTCCGTGCCGGGCTCCGTCGGATGACGTCACCCATGCTTGAGGGCGGCCATCCTTGCTTGTCCTCAGGGGAAAAAAAACAAATGATTTATCAACGTGGGAAGTTTTGCAAGAATTCCTTTCGCTAGTAACGCTCATTAAGCTTGGGATAAAGAGGTTACGGATTTCTCTCTGATGTACTGGGTCCACTTTCTGGGTTTCCTTTTCCTCTCCCATGCCCAGGTTTGCGGAGAGCTTCTTGAGTGAAGTGTCTCCTCTCTGACTTCTAACACTTCTCAGGCTTTGCTGTAAGAATACTGCAGGTTTTCGGTTCCTCCATTTAATAAGATTTCATCAGATGGGAACGCCTCCCGCCCTCGCCCTCATGGGAAAGTCAGATCTAATTAAAATGATGTTTTCCCGCTTACTTTATATTTCAGCCAGATGTTACCTCTGGTCATTTCCTCAAAGAACCTTCACATAGTTGTAGAAACTTTTTATTGATTCTCCTCTTGGGAGATAAGAAACTGAAATTTACAAGGTGCAGGAAGTGCAGATTTATCTTTTGCCAGGCTTAACCTTTCACAGTATTGCTGCTTGCTGGTTTAAACATGCCAGCGATTGCAGAATGCACGTCCTCTGGCCTGCTTTGCGTCCACCTTCAGAACCTTTTTTTTCCGTAGAACCTCCTCTCATTCAGGGGGTCCCCAAGACACAACGCAGTCCTGTTTCCCACTCTGTCTCGCACCAGCCTATCCCAGACTGGATTTACAGTGGCAGGGGCGAGTATATATTATTGGCCATTGGTAGGGATTTATTGACGCATCGCTGTTACGGTCCATGCCGTCGCACCGCGCCTGCAGGGAGGAATCTCCAAACTGGGTGCGCACGTTACCTGTGGCTTTTGCTTTACTCCTCATGGGTGCTCACTATGTGGAAACCGCTGCACCGCGCAGGACGCATGGTCTCTTGGGGGGTGGGGGGAAGGTGTTTGCCTGGAAAGTCCACCTGTAGATTTGAAAATGTGATCTACTTGTGACCTCCAGATGCCCCCCCATAACTTCTCCTAACGTGGCTGAAGTCTACGGTTCTGCATGGCGGGGACTTTTGCGCAAGCTGCAGGTGGGACGATTTATGAGGGCCAAATATTTTTTGACCCTTGGCAATTGCTTTGAAATTTGGCCTCCCTGGCTCCAGACTCTTACATCTCACGGTCCTCGACAATGGAGTTTTATTTCTTTTGATCCATGTTGATGCCTCTTCTGGGCATCCTCTCCCTTCCTGGCTGCAAACTTCTAGACCCGGATAAAGTTACTTGGGAACCTTTAGGACAGGTATTCTTCTGACAAGACCCACCTGAAGAGCAGCGCTCACTGCCTATAACTTAACCCTGCTCCCAGAAAGCCTCATCGCTGCCTCTTTTTATGCAGCTACATTTTGTGACAAAATCTAGCTCACATTTCCAGTTTTGTGCAGGGAACTCTAGACTTCACCCGGACAACGCCCGATGGCAGGACGGTTCTTGGTCTCTCTCTGGAGAGGAGCTCCAGACTCCTGCTGGAGTTTTCCGCTGCAGCTTACATCGTTAGTCAACAAGGCACATTAAAGGAAACACCAAACTGTTAGTAACTTCCATCTGTATTTTTAAAACCAGGAAGAGGGTGAATAGCATTAGAATTAGCATGGACTGGGCTGGCCCAGCCCTTTGGCCATGTGAAAGGCTCAGGTTTGACATGGGAACCCAGCCTCTACTTTCTGGGCTGTGGTGAGGGTGGCGCAGGCATCGCACGGCAGCCAGATTCAGCACGCACACGTACCAGGCTCTGGGGGGGGGGGGGGGGGGCGTAATAAAACGTGAAAAATCCCAGGGAGTAGCGAATGAAGATTATTGCAACGTAATCCAGAAGAAGACGGTTTTGACTGCAGCAAAAGGGAACCGCTGGGCTAGGAAACAGAAGTAACAACATTGTTTAACCTTTGTGATTTTATGAGCCTGAACCGAGTTTTGCATTCCCTACGGGGAAGACGTTTCTCCACCCACGCGGCCCTGCGTGACTCACATTCACGGCCACCGCCACCAGGGCCATCTTCGTGTTCGGAGGAAGATGCTGATTGCTCTAGAGCCACAGCCTCCATGGCTACTTCCAATGCGCTGACCTTACAGATAGTTTTCCAAGAGGAACTGCCCGGGTGCTTCCTTGGGCGAACGACGCGCACCCACGCTAACGACCCAGGCACCATGCAGGTGGTTGAATGAGGGGTGAAGCCGCACACCGACTCCCCTGACCTAAACCCGCCCTGGCAATGCCTTTTTTTTTTTCTTAAAACCCTGCTGAAACTGCACACGGGCTTTTAGCCAGATAGGAGGGCAATTCTCAGACTCATGTACCTGAATAAATGTCTTTGAAAATTGCCTTCACGGAGTGTAACGAGACAGTGCCCGGAGCTGCCACGTCTCCATCTTCAGAAGGAGAACGTCTCCGTGTCTTGCCAAATTTATTTCGTAATGAACTCAAAAACTATTGTGCTCCTTAGGCTTATAAATCCTCTCTATTTAAATCTACAACTAACTAACCCCCATGTTAGAGGAACCTGTCATTCACACTTTCTTGATGTAAACAATCTGAAAAATATTGGTTCAGTGTAAGAGCACATTGTTTTCTGATACAATACCCCACAAATATTTTGGAGATTGCTTACATCAAGAAAGTGTGAATGACAGGTTCCTCTAACATTGTGGTTAGTTAGTTGAAGATTGCCAAATTTATTACATTTCCCATTTTACCCCTCTCAAAATATTCCCTGATTGATGTTTTCCTTTTCTCTTCTTTCTTCTAAATTTTAATGGTGGTCTTGTGTGACCCTCTGCACCCATGATCATCTGGGCCAGCCCCTTTTCACTGCCTCTGAGAGGTGCCACGTGCTGCTGCTGCTACCCATGGACCAGCCCCTTTTCACTGCCTCTGAGAGGTGCCACGTGCTGCTGCTGCTACCCATGGACCAGCCCCTTTTCACTGCCTCTGAGAGGTGCCACGTGCTGCCGCTGCCACCCCTGGGCCAGCCCCTTTTCACTGCCTCTGAGAGGTGCCACGTGCTGCTGCTGCTACCCATGGACCAGCCCCTTTTCACTGCCTCTGAGAGGTGCCACGTGCTGCTGCTGCTACCCATGGACCCGCCCCTTTTCACTGCCTCTGAGAGGTGCCACGTGCTGCCGCTGCCACCCCTGGGCCAGCCCCTTTTCACTGCCTCTGAGAGGTGCCACGTGCTGCTGCTGCCACCCCTGGGACAGCCCCTTTTCACTGCCTCTGAGAGGTGCCACGTGCTGCTCCTGCTACCGCTGGGACAGCCCCTTTTCACTGCCTCTGCAAGACACCACGTGCTGCTGCCGCTGCCTCCCCCTGGGCCAGCCCCTTTTCACTGCCTCTGAGAGGTGCCACGTGCTGCCGCTGCCACCGCTGCTGTCTTATTACCATTGCCTCCATCATAGAGAATACCACACAGAGATGAAGATGAATTTTACGCCGCTGAGATTTTTTTTTTTTTTTAGCATTTGTTCTATATGAAAACATTACTAAATTATGTTTTTAAGCTACTTTCAATGAAATCTCATTTTCAGAGCATGAACTGAACATTATGGATTGTAACCAAGAATCCTGTTCTATCACAAACAAATGAGAGGACGCCGAATACCTTTCCAGACATTGAAAGATATAATTTAGATTTTGACAAGTAAAGCAACGCCACCTTCATGCTGATTTCTTCACCACAGCTCTGAAATATCATAGCCGAGATGACAATTGGAAATGCATTTTTATTTGCTGTCATGTTTTAGTCTGAGTGGTGGAGCTTTCCAGGGTCAACAGCAGCTTCCAATTTTTGGAACAGGCTGATCCAGGCCTGGTTTTACAACCATGCACGCAATGGGGCTAAGCCAGGATTGAGTCAGCCTTTCCTGGAAAAACGGGGCAAGCTAATAACCCCAGGGTTTGCTAACTGGCTATGAGCATAGGACGCAGTCATTACTGCACACATTTACAGCACAGGATGCGCCCATTCCATGACAGGCAACCTTCTGCTGTACTTTACTACACCAATAAAATGTTACAGCTACAGCGTTTTACTTTAAAAAAAAACCAGATTTATTACAGTAATTCTGGAGGCATCCATCTTCTGACATTCCCCATCTTAGGAAAGGCATCGTAGTCCATGTTTCAGCCTCACCCAGCTTCACGCTGTGCTCCTCTCTCTCTCTTATTTTGAGAAGAGTGCCTCTCTTACAAATAGTAATAGTAATTGTAGATCTTTTTTGCCTCTTTCCAGAAAGACGACAGGCTGTAGCTGGCTTCTTGCCACTCTTCCGTGCTTCCGTTGGATCTTGGGTTTTTCACGCCATAGGTAGGTCATGGTGAGCTGCATATCTCCCAGTCACGTGATGATAAAGCTGGAAGAAAAGAAGGCTTTGTGTATTAAAGTTTATTCCACCTTAAAACTGCGTGGCTTAAGCTTCCTTAGTAACGCTGGTTCCTGCTGTGGAACTGCCACGCTACAACACTTTCCAGATTTGAAAGTTGCACAGTCACATAAGAAGAAGAGGCCTGCGAGGTCGGAAACTTCACAAACATCACATCTTTTGATTGTCCTTTAACAGATGTCACAACCCTCAAAAGTTGGATTTGAAAGCAGCGATGTGAGTTAGTGATCAAGTCCCCACTGGACAGGAGTTCCTAACCAGCACTACACAGCATTACTGGCTGTCAAGCTTTCAGTCACCATGAAGTCCATAAGAAATTGCCATGCTGGGTCAGAACAAGGGTCCATCAAGCCCAGCATCCTGTTTCCAACAGAGGCCAAACCTGGCCACAAGAACCTGGCAATTACCCAAACACTAAGAAGATCCCATGCTACTGATGCCATTATTAGCAGTGGCTATTCCCTAAGTAAACTTGATAAATAGCCATTAATGGACTTCTCCTCCAAGAACTTATCCAATCCTTTTTTGAACCCAGCTACACTAACTGCACTAACCACATCCTCTGGCAACAAATTCCAGAGCTTTATTGTGTGTTGAGTGAAAAAGAACTTTCTCCGATTAGTCTTAAATGTGCTACTTGCTAACTTCATGGAATGCCCCCTAGTCCTTCTATTATTTGAAAGTGTAAATAACCGAGTCACATCTACTCGTTCAAGACTTCTCATGATCTTAAAGACCTCTATCATATCCCCCCCTCAGCCGTCTCTTCTCCAAGCTGAACAGCCCTAACCTCTTCAGTCTTTCCTCATAGGGGAGCTGTTCCATCCCCTTTATCATTTTGGTTGCCCTTCTCTGTACCTTCTCCATCGCAACTATATCGTTTTTGAGATGCGGCGACCAGAATTGTACACAGTATTCAAGGTGCGGTCTCACCATGGAGCAATACAGAGGCATTATGACATTTTCCGTTTTATTCACCATTCCCTTCCTAATAATTCCTAACATTCTGTTTGCTTTTTTGACTGCTGCAGCACACTGAGCCGACGATTTTAAAGTATTATCCACTATGATGCCTAGATCTCTTTCCTGGGTGGTAGCTCCTAATATGGAACCCAACATTGTGTAACTACAGCAAGGGTTATTTTTCCCTATATGCATCACCTTGCACTTGTCCACATTAAATTTCATCTGCCATTTGGATGCCCAATCTTCCAGTCTCATAAGGTCCTCCTGTAATGTATCACAGTCTGCTTGTGATTTAACTACTCTGAACAATTTTGTATCATCCACAAATTTGATAACCTCACTCATCGTATTCCTTTCCAGATCATTTATAAATATATTAAAAAGCACCAGTCCAAGTACAGATCCCTGAGGCACTCCACTGTTTACCCTTTTCCACTGAGAAAATTGACCATTTAATCCTACTCTCTGTTTCCTGTCTTTTAACCAGTTTGTAATCCACAAAAGGACATCGCCTCCTATCCCATGAATTTTTCTCCAATGAGCTCTCCAGAATAAAGCATTCAAAAGAAATGTGATTTTATTTTAAACAATATATATTGGGGGGGGGGGGGGGGAGGGTGTTATTTGTTGACTAAGAAGGTCAGGTTCTGAAGCAAGTGTGGTTTTCAGCTGAGTCCCAGAGACAAAGGGGAACAAAGTGACTTGCCCGAGGAGGAGGAGGAGGAGGGTGTCAGGGGCAGAGAAGCGTCTTAGACTCAGGTTGCAGCTCCTCTCCTGAATTGTTCACTGATGTTCTAAGCACTAAAAACACTCATGATCCTAAGGTTACTTTTTGAGACCTTTCATGTAAGGCTTCAGTGCCACCCCTAACACCCGTTCAGGGTAACCCTATGGCCACTCGGAGGGTCCTGCCCAGGTCCCCCTGCACCTGCACAACATCTCTTACACTGGCAACCTCCTGCCTGCCTCTGGGCAACTTCCCCGCCCGCAATCTATGTCCTGGTGGTTTCTAGGGACACTCAGACCCCTCACCACCAAGGGTCACACCACAGACCAAATACACAGACAATACCGGGATCGATAGTCAGTCCAAGAGAGGCAGAGCTAACAAACTAATAAGTTTATTAAGAAAAAGTAAGAACAGTGCACGGATGGAAGATTTAAACTACAAACAGAAACAGGTAAAACAACAAGGATTAAACAGTAGAAACTAGCTAAACGCTTTTCACTACTTGGTTAGTGCCTGGGGAGGTCAGGAAAAAGGCTGAACAGGTCCTCAGCACAGAGCTCTGATCCCTCTGTACTCCCGGGCAAGACTGGAGAGTTTCAGAACCCTCAGGGCAAGTTCTCTGTCTCCAGGGCCAATCAGGGCACACAATACTAACGGCTTTATGGCCAATGGCACTGCAGGGTGTTTCAGTGTTGCGTGCACTCAGGGCTGCTGGGATGTGTATGCTGATCAAGCCACCTTCCAAAGCCTCTGTTTGAACGACAGTGCAGAGGTCAAACACCACCTGCAGACAGGAAATGAGCTCGCTGGGGGAAAAGGGTCACAGGCAGAACAATAAACCACAGAGCATGCAAAACCTCTGTTTCACCACAGGGCCTATACAATAAAACCTGTGCTAAAAATCTTAACGAGTGAGACGGTAAAAATGTAATGTGGAAGGGAAACAGCACTTAAGATGGAATCCACGTTTCACCAGCTGCACGTTCGGAGCAATTTAGAACAAAGTCCGCAGAGACTTTCTACTCTCGGATGTTGCCCCGCCATTCAAATCGAAAGAGCGCGTGTGCTGTCACTTTCACACTTGCCATGGGTGGAGCAGCTGCTCACTCTGCGGACATGTGTTTCATGCAACTGAAAACGCAAGCTGCGCACACTCGTTCCCTCTCCTGACCAAAGTGCACTTATTGTGAGGGCACGCTTTCAGCCCCATTAAAGCCAGGGATTTTCAGATCCCCCTTTATACGGAGAAGTTGCTTCTTACCCACATAAAACTGCCTGTAAGTTTCTGCCACACCAACATGGCCGCAGCTGTAACACACGCCTGGCAACAAAACAAAATCTACCAGGCTCACTAATCACCTCCTGAAATCCTCCCCCCACGCTAACCGGTCCCGCTTTCACTCTACCACAATGTGCAAGGTCCCCTCACACACACACACACACACCTGCCCGGCACCAAGAAAAATGGGCCTCCGAGCCCCGATCCTCCCCCAGCCCTGCTAATCCTGGAAGGCCCCCTCACGGTCTGCCCCGCACGCACGATCTGTTGCGGCTGCACTGCACAGACCGCTCCCCTCTGCACGCACCAAGACCCTTAATGTGCGGGTCCAGCTCTACTGAAGAGGCTCCTTAGCCTCCCTGCACTCGCCAGAATGATGGCTACTGCCTGGAGTCAATACCCTTATTCAATAAACATACACATGCTTACTGTGACTCCAACATCGCTCTAAGCTTCAACAGCAAGAGGTAATGGAAAAAAGGATTTGCACTCACAAAGAGGGGAGTAGCTGGCTTGTTACGGCGGTTACTACCCCAAACCAAATAAGCCTGATACTTCACTTTCAATGCATATACAGCAAAGTTCTCTGCTTCAACGGCAGGGGAGAAGAAAAAAGGGTTCGCACTCACAAAGCGGGGAGTAGCTGGCTTGTTACGGCGGTTACTACCCCAAACCAAATGTGCCTGATACTTCACTTTCCATGCATATCCAGCATGGTTCTCTGCTTCATCGGCATGGGAGAAAGACTGATACATCACGCATTTCCAGCATAGCTCTCTGCTTCAACGGCAGGGGGAAAAAAAAAACAAAAACAAAAAACTGATGCTTCACGCATATCCTGCATAGCTTCAACGACAGGGGTGAAGAAAAAAAGGATTCGCAATCACAAAGCGAGGAGTAGCTGGCTTGTTACGGCGGTTACTACCCCAAACCAAATGTGCCTGATACTTCACTTTCGATGCATATCCAGCATGGCTCTCTGCTTCAACGGCAGGGGAGAAGGCTGATACATCACCCATTTCCAGCATAGCTCTCTGCTTCAACAGCAGGAGAGAAGAAAAACTGATTCTTCACGCATATCCAGCATAGCTCCCTGCTTCAATGGCAGGGGAGAAAAAAAAACCTGATACTTCACGCATATCCAGCATAGCTCCCTGCTTCAACGGCAGGGGAGAAGAAAAACAACCAATAAGGGCTGTATAACATAGTCTGGGTAAAACAAATAAGCATGGGTGTAGCTTGCTTATTGCGGCGGTTACTGCCCCTACTACCCCTAACTAATCAAGCTAGATATTTCACTTGGATGCAGCTCCATCACTGCTCTCTACATTAATGGTGGGGGTGGAAGGGAAATAGAACCAAGAGCTAAGAGAAACAGATAAGTATGAGAGAAAAGATGTGTGAAGCTTGCTGGGCAGACTGGATGGGCCGTTTGGTCTTCTTCTGCCGTCATTTCTGTGTTTCTATGTTTCTATGCACAGCATTCAGGCAGCGCACGCACGAAGGAGTCACCGCTTCCGACAGGCGGCAGGCATCAGGACGGGCATTTAGCAGAACACCACACCGCATCTTCAGAGAGGAAGAGGGAAGAGGAAAATACTGCTCGCGATCTTCAGAGAGTTTAACACGCACAGGCAGCTTCCTTCCCAGGCGCGAGAACTGCCGTGCATTGTTAGAGCGGGCACAATAGAAAGAGAATCGCTTCACTGACTCCGTTGTGAAAAATCTTTTCACAGTTTGTCACAGGTCTGTCTCTTTAGTCAAAATAAGGGTGTTAAAAAGAAAATGATGAGTGCGAAGCTGCAATAATGCTCTCGCTGGGAGCTCACGGTGAATTTTAATCTTTTCAAAAGGATCTTTATGACATATTAATTGTCCCACCTACTGAATTTTCGGCTTCTGACGTGTTTACAAAATCCTGAGTGGAAAACCTGGATTCTCTCGTAACGGGGGCAGGAAAACGCTGGGAACGCAGATGCGAGCGAGGACAAGATGGTGGTTGAATTGGTTTCACCTCTTTCATAAGCCGTGGCAAAACGAACATGTGGTGACTCCAAGACCTCTCTCTCCCTGCCCCCGCTAATTTAGAGGTTTTGGGTAATGACTGAAACACCAGGACCTGCTTGTGCTTTGCCCCCTGCCATCTCTGACTGCACAATGCATGAAGTTAGGGACTCGGGGAGTGAGGGAGGCCCTTCAGCCACGCAAAGTCTACACGGCCTGGATTTTTAATCACATTCCAGGAAATGCCTGAAGCAGACGCAAGGTTTTGGGTAAGACACTCATCTCTAAATATTCATCCGGTCAAATCTCTCTACTTTCTAATCTACAAGGCTTTTCCATTCCTTTTTTTTTGTTGTTTGTTTTTTTAAAGATAAAGCCCAGTCAGCTTTACAGGGGTTTGTGCATCAGTAGGAAAGATTGATCCCGCAGATATGTAACGTAAGTAATCTTTGGATTCTTGGCAACCAAGAGGTTTAGCTGAATAAATTGGATTTGTATTTCAGCTATTAACAGATTTCAAATTTGACTCTTACTTTGATAAGGAAATCAGAGGTTTGGATGCAGTCAGCATCACATGATCTCTGTGATGTAAAAATAACCACTTTTTCAAGTACATTTCAAGCAAAACGCCTGTGAGGGAGCCAGCCGGGCCGCCAGATGACCGAGGGGTATAAGGGTGCTGAAGGAGGTCGGCAAATAGCAGAAGAACAGAATTAATTCTTTGCCTCACTCTTTACTGAGGACGTTGGGGACAGACCCACACCTGAAACATTCTTGGGGGGTGATGATTTTGAGCAAATTAAACAGATCTGTGCGATAAAGGAGGATGTAACAGATCAAACTTGACAAACTAAAGAATAACAAATCACTAGGACCAGATGGCAATCACTTCAGATTCCTCAAAGAACTAAAACAAGAAATTGCAAATCTGTAACCTATCATTTAATATAGCCATGAAGACTGAACACTGGCCAATTAGCACCGTTCTTTAAAAAGGGCTCCAGAAGTGATCCAGGAAATTATAGACCAGTGAGCCTGACGTTGGTGATGGGCAAAATGGTAGAATCTATTCTCAAAAACAAAACATTGGCCCTATAAATAGGCCTGGGTTAATGGGGGAGAGTTGACATGTTTTTAGCAAGGGAAATTCTGGTCTTACAAATCTTTTAGAGTTTTTTTGAAGGTGTAAATGTACATGAAGGTGATCCGGCTGATATTTCAGAAGGCAGAAATAAAGTCCCATATGAGAGACTCCTCAGGAATATAAAAAGTGATGGGATCGGACTCTGAATCCTTCGATTAAAAGGCTGGAAACAGAAGCTAGGCCTAAATAATCTGTTTTCTGAATGGAGAAAGGTTGCAAGGGGAGATTGGGACCTGTGCTATTTAACACACTCATAAATGTTCTAGAAAAGGGAACGACAAGAGGTGAATAAATCTGCAGGTGAAACAAAATTATTCAGCGTTGTCGGAGACAGGATGCTGGGTTGATGGACCTTGGTCTGACCTAGCATTGCACCTCTTATGGCCTTCCAGTGGAGGTGGTGAAGCCAAACACAGTAACAGAATTCAAGCAGCCTCGGATAAGGGCAGAGAGGATCTTTAGTTGTGAAGAAGTGAGGGGAAAGCCAGAGATCAGCTGGGGTCGATAGCACTGCCACACGCCTGACATTGGGCAGATCAGATGAGGTTGTCGGTCCCGATCTGCATGAAGTGGATATAGTTCTACACTAAGGTTCACCCTGTTAGGCCTCCTGGCCCACCTGTAAAATCCTCTTCCCTGCCCAAGCTTCAGGTCACAAATCATCAGCTGACCAGTTCAGCATCACTTCCTTACAGATCCTCTGTATTTGTCCCATGCTACCTGAATTCAGATACTGGTTTGTCTCCACCACCTCCACTGGGAGGCCACTCCATGCATCCACCACCCTCTCTGTACAGAAATATTTCCTAAGATTACTCCTGAGTCTACCCCCCGTCACCCTCATCTCATGACCTCTCATTCCAGAGCCTCCTTTCCATTGTAAAAGACACCTCCTGTGCATGGAAACCTTTGAGATATTTGAATGTCCTCATATCTCCCCTCGCTCACCTTTCCTCCAGGGTGTACAGGTTTAGATCTTTAAGTCTCTCCCCGTCTGCCCAGTTTAGTAGCTCCCTCTGGAGCGACTCCATCCTGTTTATATCCTATGAAGGTGGGGTCTCCAGAACTGTGCTCAGTATTCCCAGTGAGGTCTCACCAGGGACCTGTACAGGGGCAGGGTCACCTCCCTTTCTCTGCTGACCCTTCCTCTCCCTGTGCAGCCGAGCATCTTTCTGGATTTTACCATCACTTTATCCTCCTGTTTGGCCTCCTTAAGATCATCAGATACAATCACCCCAGATCCTGCTCTTCCTTTGTGCTTAGAAGAATTTCACCTCCAATACTGCACCTCTCCCTTGGGTTTCTGTGCATCCTGAATGCATTACTCTGCATTTCTAGCATTAAATCTTAGCTGCCAGACCCTAGACCATTCCTCGAGCTTTGCTGGATCCCTCCTCATGTTCTTCACTCCTTCCTGGCTGTTCACCCTGTTACAGATTTTGGAATCATGGATAAAAAGACAAACCTTCCCAACAATCCTTTCTTTATGTCACTCACAAAAGGTTAACACCTCGCTTAAAGTTTCCAGACTCTTGCAGTTTCTTTTTTTCCATGCCAGCATCTGATGCTTGCGTAGCTGGAGTCATGCAATGCAGCTGAGGGCAGCCCTGTGCCTTTTCGCCTTTCATTAACTTCAAACGTGATGCCCAGCTTCATTTAAAAAAAAAGCAGCAGTTATGTGGTTTCTTGCCTATGTAACTGGGCACCTACCCAGGACACCCTTACAGGAATTCAAAAAATATGATGAAGCTTACGTAGACGGTAGCTGGTTACCTTCCGAGGCTCACGGCCTCATCTTCCCAACACTGCCCTAGGGAGACGGCTTGTGCAGATATCAACAGACAGACAGACAGGTGTAGCTGCCTGCAGACCGTAAGAGAAACTTTTGGTCTAACTGCACATCGCGCTCCCTCAAGCACTGCATTTGTGACTGGTTTTTATCAATTTGTAAGGAATAAATAGGCAACGGGGAAAACCCCCCAGTAAATAAGGTCGTTCGTGCCTACCTTTGTATCCTCAAATCAAATCACCACAACACGTTGCAAACTGCATTCCTCTGTAATCCCAGAATGCCTTTCTACGGGATTTGGGCATTTTAAAATGTTGACATTCTAATTACGAAGGCAAAACCTTAACGGACGCGAGATGGGAACCGTGCAGCGTGTTTAGGAGTGCATTAAATGCGTCACTATTTGGTCTACGAAGGTTATAGAATTTGTGCGTATTTTGACTTGAAAGAAAGTGTTGCAGCCTGGAAAACATTAAAAGCAGGAGCTTCTGTTTAATGCTACTTCTAATCCTTTCTGGAGCAGAGCATTCACTGCACGGGTTTAGTGCAAGAACTCTGCTTTCTGAAGACAGGACCTGTGAGGCTCCCTCTATTACAGAACCTCTTCCAGGCTGAACGCGTTTATAACCAACCTGTCTCTCGATATCTCCCAGCAAGGCGCTGGCTCCCAGGCGAAAGAGCTCCGGCTTCAGCCACTCGCATCCAAGCTCTTCCTTCATCAGCGAGAGCCAGGCCAGAGCCTCCTTTGCACTGCGAATGCCTCCGGCCGGCTTAAATCCAACCTAGAACGACAAAAAAAGGAATAAGGGAACAGAGTCAGCCGTGTTCCTGCTTTCTCCTGGACAGAGGTGTCTCAGACCACGGCGCTGTCCCCGACCATCGTCAGGCTGCTGCGCCGGAGTGCGCATGACGCTGCGGCTGCTTGCAGATTCGTCACCTCACCAGGCCGTCGCTGCAAGCCTTCCATGGGAACACAGGGCTGGCGATCCCTTCGCGGGTCTCACAGGGACCAGCAGGCGGGATGTCACAAGATCCCAACGGAGCCGCTCTGAAAATGCAGCCCGCTGTGACTTGCATTGTGCCTTTGAACCTTTTTTCGGCGGCCGGCTATCAGAGGAGAGGACGACACATCCTCGCCGGACCCGACTCTCAGAGCTCCAGTCTGGTACAGACAATGGGACCCTGCGGAGCCCCTTGGAGGCTGCACTCAAGTCCCCCCTCAGTACCACACTGCCCACCTCCACGGGAGCATCCCTGCTGCCCGTCAGGATGGTCCCGTGGGGGCGTGAAGTCCATCCTCCTCCGCGGTGGCTACGTTCCCACCCTCTCTCAAGACGAAGACTCTAATAGGCACTGAAGTCGGAGCAAAGCTTCGCCGTTCTGCCCCTTCTCCAGCGCGCCCTGATCACACCAGGGACTTTGCCGGCGATACCCTGCCGACATGCAGACGCACAGATAACGGATGGGGGCTCGTCACCGCAACACAGGATCACATTTCCCGGCTCGCCCCCAGTTTCTATACAAGCTTCATGGACGCCTAAAAATAAATATTTGTCAAATCGTCATCATCATAAACACCAGGAGGTCAATATTGAAAGGTCGGGGCTCAGCTGGAGAAACCCTGAGGTTTCACTTTCCAGCCCTGCTGAACGGATAAAAGTTACCGGGATATAAGAGAGGGGGGTTCAGGGGCGGGGGGTTAAATTTAGCCGGGGCACTGCCCGGCCAGGAGACAATAGTCACCCAGGGCAAGTTTCCCGCTGAATATCCCGGTTAGCTTGACCTGCTAGGGTCTGGGGCAGCTAAAGGAGGCCGGCGTCCACGTTTCGCGTCACGCCGGCGCCCACGGGGGCGGTGCTGCTAGAGCTCCTTCACGCTCCTGCACTTTAGAAAGGCCCATGCAAGGCGGGGGCACATTTACGCCTGGGCAGGGTGCGCGCAAAACCTTTCAGAACCGGGAGTCTGCATGGAAACGGGAAACGGGATCGCGCACAGCCCCTGGGGGGGATTTCCAAAAACCCCAGGTGTGCCTACAGGTTTTTCCAAATTCTTCCCTAAACGAGAGGCGCTATTAACCGAAGGGGGTGGGGAGGAGGGCCCAGCAGTTTCCTCCGGCTCGGGTCAGAACCAGGACAGGGACCTGGCGGCAGCAGCCTTCGTTCATAAATACCCGGGGGGTTTATTTCCTCTGTCCCATGCCCTCCCCCCCTTCACGTCACCGGGGATCCTTCCAGATCCCTCCAGCCACAGGACCTCGCCATCGCACAGTGGTTTGACTACACCCAGGGGATGCGAGTGCCGCCTCCGCAGCCTCGGGAGGACCGAGTCTGCTTCACCTCCAGAAAGAAAACTTGATTTAGCCACTGTCAGAAACAAACACCATTAGGTCTTATCATTTCTACTTTGCTTCGTTTTTCTTGTTTTCTTTTTTTTTTTTAAAGGATCAGGACCGCAGTGTCTGTCACCCTCCTCTGCTGGAGTCAGAGAAATACTCAGGGATCGCAGGTGCCACACCAGTGTAAGAGAGGGTGCCTTTTCAGCTTTTTTTCTCTGACTCCATCTGCTGGAAGGGAGACACAACCAGCGGTCTGGACCGATCCTGTTACGTACAGGGAACACCTATTTTCCCCATCCCTGACTTCAGAGGCGCTGAGAAGATGAGATGGGATCAGGCTAACTCCATCAGGGGACTTTGCAGATTCTGAATCTTTCCTCGGCCGTCGTGTACTGGGGAAGCAACGATACCACCGATAGCAAATGTCCCCCTAAATGGAGCTCCGACCTCCATGTCATACGAGCGGTCTCAGGTGCCCTTTCAGTGAAATCAAACATCGTGACCCTAAAGCTCACCTCGCAGCCTTGCACCTGGAAGGTAAAGCGGACGACACTCTGAGCATCAGAAGCGACATTTCCTCTCCACAGACCGTCAAACCACCCAGGGTCAGGCGGCCGAGGTGAAATCCAGAACCAGGCTAACAGGGATGAAGGCAAAACTTCCAACGCGCCCCCCCCCCCCCCCCCCCGTCTACCCTAAGGGGTGCCCTTCCCCCACATCAATAGACCGTGCCACAAAACTAGCGTCTGAAGCCAAGACCAGAGCCAGGTCACCGCCTCCGTCATCCACGGAGCACATCCGGCTGCTTCCGCCAAAAACGCGAAAACTCGCACCGCACCCACTTCCCACGGCTCCAGAAACTCTCTGCCTCCTCCCCACAGCCTTCCCTCGGTGTGCTTAATAAGTTCACCTCCCCGAGGATTCGCCTTCTCCTGCTCAACGTAAGAGCGCTCTCTGGAGCTGGGGTTTCCCCCACTGAAAACCGACGTGTGTGTGTGTGTCCTCGAGCGTCGCTCGGGCAGGATTAAGCTCCCACCGTGCCGTCTGCTTCTCCTGCTCCAGCCACAGCTCATCATTCAGTCCCACGACTCGCCAGCCCTGGCCTTCCTGCTTCAACGTCCCCTTCTCTATTAAGCGAGGACGCGGCAGAAAGCCGTCTGCTCATTAAAAAGAAGCCTTCCATGCACCTCCACTCGGAACAAGGGGGATGGGGATGTCCCCTCCCACCCACTTCACAGTCACTTCCCGCTAACAAAAGATCAGAAATTCATTCTGCGAAAAGTAAAATTAAACATTTATCTTAATCATGCGATTCACTTGCGCTGTGTCTCAGAAAAGCCATCTCTGGTAATAGGGGGTTAAGCCCGTATCTTAAACTGGATTATCTCCATTTCCAAGAAGATGCATGGGGTATTTAAAAATACATAAATATATATATATATATCTACCTTAATACCAGTTTTCTGGTGGAAGTCCCTGATGGCTCGCACCATTACCAACGCCACAGGGAAGATTGCATTCACCGCTTCTTTCCCTGTGGAAGTTTTGATGAAATCAGAACCTGGGGAAGGAAAGCAGAGGGCCGGTCACATAAGGAAATATTCTCAAGTTTTACCCGCTCCTTGTAATGTCATGTGCAGGACTAGGAGGTGGAGGGTGGCACGTGGAGCCCTTCCCCGCACCCCACGGGGTAAGGCCAGGAGCGGGCTCTGCTGACCCTGCGCTCACCCCCTCCTCCCATCACCCTAAGAGGTTACGCGACCTTCCACCGCAGTCTTCCTGGCAACAAAACGAGGCCTTTTAAATCCTCCCTGGTAGCAGGGAAGAGATGCTGCCAGCAAGCCAGCGGTTTCCTGCTTCGGACGTTTAATAGGTGGAAGCGGGGGCAAGGCCTGCTGTTTCCCGGGAGAGCTGCTCCTGCGACGCCGAGCGGGGAGGGGGCGGGCCTGACACAGGTTGGTTTCTGTTTCTCACTGAAGAACCGGTAAGAGGAGGACAGGGAAGGTCAAGCAGTACCCAGCGCACTGGTGAAACAAGGCAAGCTGTGCAGACACACAGTGTGAGGGGCGGACGATCGGGGCGCATCCTCCCTTAGCAATGCATTTTGCGCCTTTCAGCTGGTCGGGAGCTTTTGTACATCCTGTAATTACAAGTCTCATTAAAACTCCCATTAAACAACAGCTGCCCTTGTATATGGTTTTTCTAATCAATTTGGCCAAACAGAATGACTTTTAATCAGCTGTTGATAAAAATAGAAGATGAAATTTTAATTCTAACAGATTAACCACAAACTGAAGACGGTCTTCAAAATCCATCTCCTTCTATTCTCCAGTGGATTTAATGACTATTCAGCAACTCATTACTAAAGAGAACAAGATGAACATTTTCCAGTTCATTAAAGAAATGTACTATGTATTTTTGCATTGTCCTCATGATTCGTTACAGGGAGTCTTAATTACAAGATAATGGATAATGGTTATTAAGTGCAGACTGTGGTAATGAAGCTTCTATTCATTTGTGAGCCTCAGAGACTGCGAAGGGGGCAAAATAAAATTACTAGCTTCAAAAGATTAACGAATCAAATTATTATTCAATTTTCAAAATCTCATTCAGATGTCGCCGAAACAAGCAGAGATTAAAAATGAGCACTTCTTGTAAGCAGTGCCTTCACTTTCCCGGAACAATATCTTCTGCCATTACCAGAATAATCAGCTTAAGCTGCGATTATTAGCAAAACGTATCGTCAGCTCGGCATTCTGCTCCAGAAACGGCAGAGAGGTGCGTTTCTGGGTTTTTATTTCAAGTAAGGCGGCCTTGCTCAGCGGGTCTCCCCAGGTAGGGAGCAAGCAGCCGCGGGAACTCGCTCACGGCAGACATCAAACTCCTTCGGTCTATAAGAAGGAGGAGAGGGTGAGAGGCAGGGCCCCTGCCCTGAGAATGAGAAGACGGGGGGGGGGCGAGGAAATCTTTCTTCCATCTTGTGACTGCGCAGCCGCGTCCTCGACTACCGTCGTCCACCTTCCTCCGATTTCCAGAGCGACTCTGCTGGGAGGGGGTGCGCCGAGATTTTGGAAAGGATCCTGGTCTTACGCTGGTGAGCTCTTCCCCCGAACACAGGGGCGGGCGACTTTTTTCGGCAGCTAGAGACCCCCAAGCTTTCTCCTGCTTCACGGTGCTCCCGTCATCAGCTTCGCTGCGACTTCTGTGATAAGGCAAACGTGTGCGAGAGCAAGGGGGAGCCTGGGATGCACAGCAGGGCACGGTGACAGAAACTCTGGAGGGAGCCTCTCCCTTTCCAAACCTGTCACCCTACACAGAACGGACAGAGGCACCGGGGAGAGAGGGGGGCACTTCAGATCCCAGTTTCTTGTGAAAAGCACGCGACACGTGTGAGCACGCCACCAGTGCGTAATCTGTATGTGAGCTAACGTGGCTTACACTAGTGAGAACTCCCAGCTCCAATACTCGCCAGCGCAGCGCCCGGAAGCTTCTACGTAAAAGCTTGCACGCTCTCGCAGTCGTGGGTGGATCGCACCCAATGACTTCCATTCTTTTTACTCCGAAAACCTCCCGGGTAGAACTCCTATTTTAAACATTTTCCAAAAACCCAGCCCGCACACTTGCTTGTCACTAGATCCAAACTGCTGCGGCTGCTGGTGCGGTCGAGCTCCCAGCCAGCGCCCACATAAAGCAAGAGAGAAACGTCCCGTCCCGTCCCCCCCCCCCATTTCCCCCCAGCAGCTCGAGCGGGTCCAGGGACAATGCAGAAAGCCGATTATTCCACAGCACCTGTTAGGAGGAGCCTCTGGAGACCGCTCGGCAGCGTTGCAACTGCTAATTATCTTTAAAGTGACTGAATGCCAGTCCAAATTTGCTTTTAGCTAATTGCCAGGTTTGAATGCGAGCTCCATCTTCATCACTCGTATCCTGCCTGACTTGGCGAGAACAGAGGCTGCACCGAGTCTACGGCTGGTCCCGTCCGTCCCGTCCCCCCGGCTGTAGGACAACCCTGGAGCCAGAACACACGGCCCGAACGCTTGCATTCCCAGCGTTGGGGCCTGCCTTGCTCAACGATGGCCCTTGGCAGTGACAAGGCCTAGAGAGCTAAACGCCTTCCCCCCGGCACAGAGAGCACAATCACCTTGCCAGAAGTTAGTGGCTGTTAATCTTGCAGGATCCGTCACAATGCCCGCCACGTTAGTTAATAATATCCCTGTCTTGAGAACTCATTAATAGATAACGTCTGCTCGCCACGGCTCAAGCTATTCCGTAGAAATCTCTCTCTCTCCATGAAGGGAAGTTTGATGCCTTCCTAGAAATTGATGTCTCCTTTATAAATCAATCAATGAGGCAGATCGATGTCCGAGCTCGGCGTCTTATCGACCAGTGGGGTAACGCCTGCATGGGGGGGGGGGTGTGGACGTCCAGCGCGTGCTGAATCGGATGAGAGAGAGACGCGCGGGCTCGACGACCGATGGTTTGAAACCGTTTCAGACATCAGCTCCGTTCCTTAGAAACCCTTTCCCCGCTGGAACCACGGTGCGTCAGGGCCCAGCGCTTCAGGGAAGGAGGAAGTGCCATCCCCACCGCCGGGGAGAGCAGCGCCCGGCGCGCAAGCTTCAGCGGGGGCAGCTCTGCTCCATGATTTTCCCCGCAGGGTTCACCCCTTATTCACTTCTGTGCTACTCTGCAGATAAAGGCAGAAAAGAAAAGAAAAGATCTATCCACACCTCAGTAAAAAAATGTTTAACATTTCCACTCTGCAGTTAGAAAGTTATGCCCCAAAAAATTCAAAATGAAGAACCGTGGAAAAGATAACGCAGGTCCTCTGAAGCTCCTTCACAGAGGCGCCGATGGAATAAAAGTGAGAGAAGCGCGTATGCTAAGCATCTCCCGGGCCGGTGCAATGGTATCAGGCAACGAAGACAAACCTGCCGCCTTGGGTCCCCACACAAGTAAAAATCTCGCATTTATAACAACAGATTTTACATGAAAAACGACATTCAAAGATAAAAATATCACTTACAGCAATGCATGTAAAGATACCTATTGTATGTCCACCAGAAAACCCTGCTAAAAAGAAAAAAAAAAGACACTTGGAGCCCATACGGTATTAGGGCTATTGTAACGCGTGTTGGGTGTAGGCTTGGCACTCAAAGCCAAGAATAAAGTGAATTACAATTACAAGACAGTAAGCCCCCCCACACCAAAACAGCACTAAGTACCAGCACTCAAAAGGGTTACAACCTCACCCATGAAAAGGCAACCAGGCCCTAAAACACCAGTACACCTCCTATTAGAGAACAGAGCAAGTCTAGCTCCCATAGAACCCTACACAGTAACTCCCCGCTAACAAAATTCCTCAAGTCCAATCATGCGTGCATCACACAGACACAACCTCACCAAATACAGAATAGAGAGACCAAAAGGTAAACATGAAAAATATGTAGACAAAAACTGAACAGGAAATCATGACATTAGATTCTGGATGCAGCACAACAATGGGAAAAAGAGAAACACTGCCATTCTTCATAAAATATCAAACAATAAAATCAAGAAATATAAAATATCAATAATAGTAAAAGCATACTAGTGAAAAGAATATTTCAAAACAGCTGATATATAGAATATCCAATAATTAAAAACTCAAAATTTTAAAATAATGTTCCAACCTCCAAAACAATATTGAAAAACAGCACACGTGTCAAATAACACCCAATAATTAAATCTAACAAGGATATAAAATCAACTACTCTCCCCTCCTGGGAACGTTTGATTTCCTGATGCCCTGAGATTGTCGAGGATTAGCTGATGGGGTGGGGAGTGGGGATTGTTGTGAACAAACTTTCTCCTTCTCATATACACACACACACAAGCACACAGGCTCTCCCATACATGCACACTACCAAACACACACACACATGCTCTTTTGATCCCACACCCACCCTCATTCTCTCAGACAGGTCCCCTCTCTCTCTCTCTCTCTCAAAGACACACAGATTCCTTGTCTCACTCACACAAACCCCCCTTCAGACAGGCTCTCTCTTAGCACACATGCACCCTTGCTCCCTCATACACCCAATCCCTCTTACTCACACACATCCACATACAAGCTCCCTCTCTCACACATACACACAGATTCCTTGTCTCACTCACACAAACCCCTTCAGACAGGCTCTCTTCTCTTACCACACATGCACCCTTGCTCCCTCATACACCCAATCCCTCTTACTCACACACATCCACATACAAGCTCCCTCCCTCTCTCACACATACACACTCCCTCATAGAGGCTCCCTCTCTCTCACAAACATCCTCATACAGGGTCCTTCTGTCTCGCTCTCTCACCCCCACACACAGACTCTATGTCTTGACCATGCATGCACACACACAGGCTCCGCTCCCTCGCTCTCTCATACACACACACACGCACAGAGGTGCCCTCACATACAGACACACACATACTTCCAATCTCTTGCTCACTCACATAGGCTCTCAGTCTCATTCTGGGCCTCCCCAGCCTCTCTCTCTGTCTTCTGCTAGGGCAGGATGGGCTCCGGTTGTAGCCCCATCTCCAAATCTCAGCTGCGAGGAGGATGGGCTCTGCTCGCAGCCCCACACGGCTGCTCTTTGCTGATCCTAATGGTTGGCACTCTCGGCAACTGCCCAGTCAGCCTAATGGAAACACCCAGCCTGTGTCTCTCATACTTTCTTTACCCACATGGTAAAAACTGAGTTAACTCCTGACACGGTAAGTTAATGTTATGTTAATGTATCCGAGGTTAACAAACCTGACACAAACCAGAAAATGCGCAGACACACGAGCAGAACCGTGCAATCAGCCTTATTACGTTGGCCCATGAGCATGGATGCAACAGGACTGATGCCCAGAAACCCTGATCCAAGTGCATAAAAATTAAAGGGAGACCTCAGCTGGGGGGTGAGTAAGGGGCAGTAGAGTCCCTCGGGCACCCAGCGCTCTGCTTGGACTCCTGGGTCAGAGAGGGAATGAAAGTGAACTCACAGTTCTGGCGGCAGTGCTTGGCCAGCGCGGCTTCTGGACTGCACAGGCCGGCACCAGCCCCCGAGACGCGCGCTCACTTTCATTCCACCTCCGAGTCAGACGTTAAACCTCCCGCAGTAAGGAAAGAGGAGTCAGGCCTTCAGAGCTTTCTGCACCGCCCCCGCATCAGGGGAGGAATAGCTAACGCTTTCATGGAGTTTGCACGGAGGGGCGTCAGACCGAGAGTAAAGTCACATGCGTGTAGACAGGAGTAAGCCCGCACTCAGCCTCGCCCCCAGAGCCACAGAACTGCGCACCGGATCCGGGCAAGCAGAGCAGGGAGGCTCGCATTTTACTGGGAAGGTTATTGCTTCGTTTGGGCTTTTCCCCTCAAGAGGTGCGCGGTAATGGTTGCGTTGCGTGAGGTTTGCTTGTGCTGCACTGTGTGCGCTGGCTGCGATCCGCTGACACTGGGCGATCGGCGGGCTACAAACTGAGGAAACAAACAAATAAGGAAGCCCGGGTCATCGCACAGCAAAGGCAGGAAGAGCGTCTCGCGTGCACGACAGCCCTGCCCGCAATACCGTTCAGCGGCGGATAACCGGCTCTGGTATCCCACCTGCTAAATCCGGGAGAAGCAAGGTGCGAGAAGGGAGAGCGGGTCACCAAGCGAAGCTGCGGGAGGGCTTCCTGCGCGGCCCAGCTCTGACCCAGGGATGCACAGACCTCATCCCACCTCCCACTCTCCTCCCCGTGCTGTACCGGGAGCAGACCTCTGTGGCAAACGGCAGGGGCTGTGCTAAAGCGATTCAAAACCCCCTTTCTTTCTTTCCAAGCTACAGTCTGGTTCTCAGCACGGCCAGAGACGGGGAGGACAGCGGCTGAGAGACTCGTGCCAACGTCACCACCTCAGTGGTAGACGACCCCAGTCCTCCTGCTCCTACTACTGGGCTGGCTGAGACCAAGGGTCCATCAAGCCCAGCATCCTGTCTCCGACAGTGGCAGGTCCAGGTCACAAGGACCCAGCAAATCCCAAAGAGTAGACGCACTATTTACTGCTCACTCCCAGAGAGCAGCAGTGGCTAATAAAGGTTTATGCAATTTTCTTCCAGGTTGTCCAACCCCATTTTAAACCCAGCTACGCTAATCGCCACGTCCTCTGGCAACAAATTACACATTTTAATTGTGCGTCGAGTAAAAAAAATAATTTCTCTGATTTGTTTTAATTGTGCTACCTATTTCCTTCATGGCATGTCCCTTAGTCCAAGTACCATTGGAAAGAGTAAATAACCATTCCCTATTTACCCATTAACCTTACTCAATGATTTTATAAATCTCTATCCTATCCCCCCTCAGCCGTCTCTTCTCCAAGCTGAACAGCCCTAACCTCTTCAGCCTTTCCTCATAGGGGAGCTGTTCCATCCCCTTTATCATTTTGGTCGCCCTTCTCTGTACCTTTTCCAGCTCCAGTCTATATTTTAGGGATGAGAGGAGCAGAGCTACATCATAGATATATCCAGAGGTATTATGATATACACTGTTTTATTTTCCATTCCTTTCCAAATAACTCCTAACATTTCAGATCTGAAGCTCAGTTTTTCCTGTGGATTGAGTTCTGGCTCAGTAAAATGAAAGACCAGGGAACTCTCACTGTCTCCTGGATCCTAAATTTCCCTCCCCCCCCCATACCTACGGATGCCAGGAACTATCCTGGCTGCTGCTCGTCGTCCTGTCTGTGTAAGGGCCGCCATTCTTCCAGTCTTCACTGGGATTACCAGAGGGCTCCTGCTCTCGTCCCGCTGCACAGGGGAAACCACAGCAGGTCCATGCAGGCAACGGAACAAGACCAGGACCGGCTCAGGCGCCTCCTGAGGCATCGAGAACGACTTTAGTTACTCAGCGACCCCTCTCGCGGGGTAAAGCAGAAAGCGGGGGGAAGAGCTTGCACGCTACCTGCCATCATGGCCACCAGGCTGGCCTTGTAGACGTTGGTCAGGGAGCCCAGGTCTCCGGTCCCTAGGATGGTTTTCATGTGGGCTTCGCCGCAGGCCTCGTGGAACTGGCAGATTTCGTCGTACAGGGCTGTGAAGGAAGCGCGTTTAGCACTCTGACCCAGGGCAGGAATCACAAGCTGGCATCCAGCGTCCCCCCCGTCACACACACACCCCCCCCCCCCCCGCGATGCTCCCTCCCCCCTCCCTGCACAGGTCAAAGGACATCGGCGGGAACGGCAAAAGGGAGGAACACGAGAAAAAGAAAAAGCATAATTTATGTATCAGCCCAATAAAATGTGCCCTGACCTGCAATGAATCCTCCCCGACACCAGGGGGCCCCAAACTTTGTAAGACATAGGGAATTGCAAATTTACGAAAGGGCCCCTTGGGGTTTGCTGAGCTGGTGGGGAAGGGGGGGGGGACACACGTTTAGCCCTTGTGTGGATTTGAAATGCTGGGAACGTGGGGAGGCAGGGGGGGGATTTCTCGGAAGCTGGCAACCCTACCCTATCCCTGGGAGTCCTGCCTCCTCTCCTCCCTCCAGCTGCCTCCCCCTCTTCAGCATCTCCTGCTCTTCTCCTTGCCTTTCTTTTCTGCTCTCCCCCCATTCTCTTCCCTCCTCTCCACCCCTGGCATTTCTCCTCATTCCTCCCCCTCCTCCCTATAGCACAACGGCACCCGATGGCTGTCGACCTTCAGGCCCAGGCCCCTCTCGCCGCACCTCTGCTAATGCCCGGGTTTCCCCCCCCCCCTCTCTGCACCTGCCTACAGCGCCCCCTGCCATCGTGGGGGGGGGATGTACAGCAGGGAGCGGGCACGGCAGCCCCTCCCTCACTCACTCCCCTACCTCAGGCGTCCTCGGTTTGTGTGTCGGGGGGGGGGGGGGGGAGGGGGGTCTGGGAGCCCCATCCAACCTTTCTGCCTTTGCCGATGCCGCTAGGCCTTCCCTCCCTGGGCCGGATCCGGCCGCGGAAAGGGAAGGGTCCCCGCGCTGCCGAGACAGGTTTTACCTTCCCACTGGCCCGTCAGCGCCAAGGTCCTGTTGATAACGACATCGACCTCGGCCGCCCCATCCTCCACGGCCAGCCTGACCTCCTCCAGTCGGGTTTTCAGGGGGGTCTGTCCTGCGGGGAATCCGGTGGCCACTGTCGAGACAGAGCGGGTCCCTCTGTTGAGCACCCCGAGGTGACATCTCCTCTCCCGGCGCAACGAGCAGCTGCCGGGGCTGGCGTAAGCCACGCAACGAGCAGCTGCCGGGGCTGGCGTAAGCCACGCCCCGGCAGCTGCTCCCCCTCCGTTCCCCCGCCCGCCCGCCCCCCCCCGATGCTTTAACCACAGGGGAAAGTGCATCAAAACTCCGTACCTGAAGCTACCGGGATGTTGCAGCCTGCAGCCCCGAGAGCCTTCACAGCGTCGCGCACTCGGGCCGGATAGACGCAGACAGCGCCGGCCGTAACGCCTGGAAGAAAAGCAGGCGCGCACCGATCAGAGAGCACCTCCACCGGCTGTGGACGTTACGTTTTTACGCCCCGCTGCATCCAGCGTGCAGCTGCATTTTCAAACCCTGCACTTAGTTTTGTAGGTTTCTTCGAAAATAACGTTAAGCGTTTTGTCTTCATTCGACCGTCTGGGCCAGGGGTGGGCAATTCCGGTCCTCGAGGGCCACAAACCAGTCTGGTTTTCAGGATCTCCCTAATGAATATGCACGAGAGAGATTTGCATGCACTCTGCCTCAGTTGTATGCAAATCTATGTCATGCATATTCATTAGGGATATCCTAAAACCTCGACAGGTTTGTGGCCCTCGAGGACCGGAATTGCCCACCCCTGATCTTGGCTAAACCGCAGCAGACAGCGGGCTCCTTCCTTTCCCTGTGGCCGTTAGTCCCGCAGCACGGGACAGTCCAGGCAGCATTACTGCGGGCTGGCCGCAGCGCGGCACGACCTCTAGGCCTGGCCACAGGCGAGGTGACATTTCTGACTTCTCGGTGACCCTCGTCTGTGGGGGCCTGTCCTTCCCTAACCCCAGAGTAAACCTTTAGTAAATCAGGCCCCGAGGTCACACGCAGAGCCGAGCGTTTACATTTAGGATTCTGTTTTCACCTGGGGGGGAAACACTCGGCACTGATCTCAGAGCTAAATTCAGGAACATTTTCAGCCGAAAACGTAAGAGCCTAAGGGAAGCGCCAAACATTTGCCTCCTAGAAACGTTAACACCTACTGATGAGCCGCCTCAGCCAGATAATTTATCCGGTCAGCCAGACAGACGTATGCGCATAACTTTAGAAGAGCGGTGCAGCTGCGCCGCTGGATATGGGCTCAGTTTATCTACCTCCAGTTTATTAAAACCTCATGAGAAGTAGAAAGCGCCAGGCCCTGTAGCTGGGAGGACCTTGGGTTCCATGTTCCAGTCATCGCCCAACAGCGACCCCTGCTGGGCGGCTTCAGGATTCCCGACTGCAGGCTTCCGGGAGCAGCCCCGCCGCACAGACCCCGGCCGAGGACTCCCACTGCCATCACTGGACTAGAGCGAGTGGGAAAGGGAGATGAAAGGGGTAACCCCCCCCCCCCCCCCCGACAGCTGCAAATGGAGGCTCAGTGCCCCACAGCCCACCCAAAGGTCAGTTCCGAGTGACCTGGAAGCCGAAAGGTGCAGGAGGAAGAAGCCGGGCCAGAGCAGCTCCTGCAGTGAAACAGGAGCTGCCGGAGGGAGTCCCGGCCTCTGCTAACCACCACCACAGCCAATCAGATTTACAGGGCACCGGGAGGGGGGCGGTCATTCCGCAGGGCGGGAGGATGCTGTAATACCACCACCACAGCCAATCAGATTTACAGGGCACCGGGGGGCCGGGGAGGTCATTCAGCGGGGCGGGAGGATGCTGTAATACCACCACCACAGCCAATCAGATTTACAGGGCACCGGGGGGGGGGGGCGGTCATTCCGCAGGGCGGGAGGATGCTGTAATACCACCACCACAGCCAATCAGATTTACAGGGCACCGGGGGGCCGGGGAGGTCATTCAGCGGGGCGGGAGGATGCTGTAATACCACCACCACAGCCAATCAGATTTACAGGGCACCGGGGGGCCGGGGAGGTCATTCAGCGGGGCGGGAGGATGCTGTAATACCACCACCACAGCCAATCAGATTTACAGGGCACCGGGGGGGGTCATTCAGCGGGGCGGGAGGATGCTGTAATACCACCACCACAGCCAATCAGATTTACAGGGCACCGGGGGGGGGGATGCTGTAATACCACCACCACAGCCAATCAGATTTACAGGGCACCGGGGGGGGGGTCATTCAGCGGGGCGGGAGGATGCTGTAATATCACCACCACAGCCAATCAGATTTACAGGGCACCGGGGGGGGTCATTCAGCGGGGCGGGAGGATGCTGTAATACCACCACCACAGCCAATCAGATTTACAGGGCACCGGGGGGGTCATTCAGCGGGGCGGGAGGATGCTGTAATATCACCACCACAGCCAATCAGATTTACAGGGCACCGGGGGGGTAATTCAGCGGGGCGGGAGGATGCTGTAATACCACCACCACAGCCAATCAGATTTACAGGGCACCGGGGGGGGTCATTCAGCGGGGCGGGAGGATGCTGTAATACCACCACCACAGCCAATCAGATTTACAGGGCACTGGGGAGGTCATTCAGCGGGGCGGGAGGATGCTGTAATACCACCACCACAGCCAATCAGATTTACAGGGCACCGGGGGGGGGGGGGGTCATTCAGCGGGGCGGGAGGATGCTGTAATACCACCACCACAGCCAATCAGATTTACAGGGCACCGGGGGGGTCATTCAGCGGGGCGGGAGGATGCTGTAATACCACCACCACAGCCAATCAGATTTACAGGGCACCGGGGGGGTCATTCAGCGGGGCAGGAGGATGCTGTAATACCACCACCACAGCCAATCAGATTTACAGGGCACCGGGGGGGGGGGGGGGTCATTCAGCAGGGCGGGAGGATGCTGTAATACCACCACCACAGCCAATCAGATTTACAGGGCACCGGGGGGGTCATTCAGCGGGGCGGGAGGATGCTGTAATACCACCACCACAGCCAATCAGATTTACAGGGCACCGGGGGGGTCATTCAGCGGGGCGGGAGGATGCTGTAATACCACCACCACAGCCAATCAGATTTACAGGGCACCGGGGGGTCATTCAGCGGGGCGGGAGGATGCTGTAATACCACCACCACAGCCAATCAGATTTACAGGGCACCGGGGAGGTCATTCAGCGGGGCGGGAGGATGCTGTAATACCACCACCACAGCCAATCAGATTTACAGGGCACCGGGGGGGGGGGGGGGGGGGGGGTCATTCAGCGGGGCAGGAGGATGCTGTAATACCACCACCACAGCCAATCAGATTTACAGGGCACCGGGGGCCGGGGGGGTCATTCAGCGGGGTGGGAGGATGCTGTAATACCAACACCACAGCCAATCAGATTTACAGGGCACCGGGGAGGTCATTCAGCGGGGCGGGAGGATGCTGTAATACCACCACCACAGCCAATCAGATTTACAGGGCACCGGGGGGGTCATTCAGCGGGGCAGGAGGATGCTGTAATACCACCACCACAGCCAATCAGATTTACAGGGCACCGGGGGGGGGGGGGGGGTCATTCAGCAGGGCGGGAGGATGCTGTAATACCACCACCACAGCCAATCAGATTTACAGGGCACCGGGGAGGTCATTCAGCGGGGCGGGAGGATGCTGTAATACCACCACCACAGCCAATCAGATTTACAGGGCACCGGGGGGGGGGGGTCATTCAGCGGGGCAGGAGGATGCTGTAATACCACCACCACAGCCAATCAGATTTACAGGGCACCGGGGGGGTCATTCAGCGGGGCGGGAGGATGCTGTAATACCACCACCACAGCCAATCAGATTTACAGGGCACCGGGGGGGTCATTCAGCGGGGCGGGAGGATGCTGTAATACCACCACCACAGCCAATCAGATTTACAGGGCACCGGGGGGTCATTCAGCGGGGCGGGAGGATGCTGTAATACCACCACCACAGCCAATCAGATTTACAGGGCACCGGGGAGGTCATTCAGCGGGGCGGGAGGATGCTGTAATACCACCACCACAGCCAATCAGATTTACAGGGCACCGGGGGGGGGGGGTCATTCAGCGGGGCAGGAGGATGCTGTAATACCACCACCACAGCCAATCAGATTTACAGGGCACCGGGGGGATCATTCAGCGGGGCGGGAGGATGCTGTAATACCACCACCACAGCCAATCAGATTTACAGGGCACCGGGGGGGGTCATTCAGCGGGGCGGGAGGATGCTGTAATACCACCACCACAGCCAATCAGATTTACAGGGCACCGGGGGGTCATTCAGCGGGGGCGGGAGGATGCTGTAATACCAACACCACAGCCAATCAGATTTACAGGGCACCGGGGGGGTCATTCAGCGGGGCGGGAGGATGCTGTAATACCACCACCACAGCCAATCATATTTACAGGGCACCGGGGGGGTCATTCAGCGGGGCGGGAGGATGCTGTAATATCACCACCACAGCCAATCAGATTTACAGGGCACCGGGGAGGTCATTCCGCGGGGCGGGAGGATGCTGTAATACCACCACCACAGCCAATCAGATTTACAGGGCACCGGGGGGGTCATTCAGCGGGGCGGGAGGATGCTATAATACCACCACCACAGCCAATCAGATTTACAGGGCACCGGGGAGGTCATTCAGCGGGGCGGGAGGATGCTGTAATACCACCACCACAGCCAATCAGATTTACAGGGCACCGGGGGCCGGGGGGGGTCATTCAGCGGGGTGGGAGGATGCTGTAATACCACCACCACAGCCAATCAGATTTACAGGGCACCGGGGGGGTCATTCAGCGGGGCGGGAGGATGCTATAATACCACCACCACAGCCAATCAGATTTACAGGGCACCGGGGAGGTCATTCAGCGGGGCGGGAGGATGCTGTAATACCACCACCACAGCCAATCAGATTTACAGGGCACCGGGGGCCGGGGGGGGTCATTCAGCGGGGTGGGAGGATGCTGTAATACCACCACCACAGCCAATCAGATTTACAGGGCACCGGGGGCCGGGGGGGGTCATTCAGCGGGGCAGGAGGATGCTGTAATACCACCACCACAGCCAATCAGATTTACAGGGCACCGGGGGCCGGGGGGGGTCATTCAGCGGGGTGGGAGGATGCTGTAATACCACCACCACAGCCAATCAGATTTACAGGGCACCGGGGGCCAGGGAGGTCATTCAGCGGGGCGGGAGGATGCTGTAATACCACCACCACAGCCAATCAGATTTACAGGGCACCGGGGGCCGGGGGGGGTCATTCAGCGGGGTGGGAGGATGCTGTAATACCACCACCACAGCCAATCAGATTTACAGGGCACCGGGGGGGGGGGGGGGGGGTCATTCAGCGGGGCGGGAGGATGCTGTAATATCACCACCACAGCCAATCAGATTTACAGGGCACCGGGGGGGTCATTCAGCGGGGCGGGAGGATGCTGTAATACCACCACCACAGCCAATCAGATTTACAGGGCACCGGGGGGGTCATTCAGCGGAGCGGGAGGATGCTGTAATATCACCACCACAGCCAATCAGATTTACAGGGCACCGGGGGGGGTCATTCAGCGGGGCGGGAGGATGCTGTAATACCACCACCACCACAGCCAATCAGATTTACAGGGCACTGGGGAGGTCATTCAGCGGGGCGGGAGGATGCTGTAATATCACCACCACAGCCAATCAGATTTACAGGGCACCGGGGGGGTCATTCAGCGGGGTGGGAGGATGCTGTAATACCACCACCACAGCCAATCAGATTTACAGGGCACCGGGGGGGGGGGGGGGGGGGTCATTCAGCGGGGCAGGAGGATGCTGTAATACCACCACCACAGCCAATCAGATTTACAGGGCACCGGGGGGGGGGGGGGGTCATTCAGCGGGGCGGGAGGATGGTGTAATAAGGCAGGGGACTGCGTGAGCTGTGCAGGGAGCTGGCGGGTCCATCACAAGCTACCATGGCACACAGATTGCTTTATGAATTAAAACAGGAAGCCCGCCCGTAAGGGGGAAGCTGCTTGTTCCTGGCTTAAATGCTTCATCCTCTGCAAACTGCTGGTGCTCTCCTGCTATGTTAATAACCAATATTATTATTCACCCTGGTGCAGGCTCATCAAAAGCCGTTCACTCCGTGGCTTCAGCCCCCGCTGGTGTCGCGGTGCCTGCTACAGACCAGGAGAAATGCGACCTTACCAGCTACAAATCAAAGGCGCCAGACGCTGCAGGTGGACAGCCCGCCCGACATCCTCCGGCCCGCCGGCGCTCCCTCCCGGCGTCATCGACGTGCGCAACGCCGGCGGGCCGGAGGCAATGGCGAGCACGCCCGAGGTAGGCGGGCAGCTACGGTGCTGGTTTGCCCACCCCTGCCACAGTGCTACACACATACATGAGAGCACGCCCGAGGTAGGCGGGCAGCTACGGTGCTGGTTTGCCCACCCCTGCCACAGTGCTACACACATACATGAGAGCACGCCCGAGGTAGGCGGGCAGCTACGGTGCTGGTTTGCCCACCCCTGCCACAGTGCTACACACCCACACCGAGGTACCTTGGTCATGCACATCCATGGCTCTCAGGAGATCCTCTCTGATTGGGCGCTTGGCTTTGAAGCACAGGCGATGAACGTTTGAAGCGGTGTCATCGCCCGACAGCGTGGTGAGGTCTATGCAGGTGACGGCCCTCAGCAGCCACGCAGCCTTTTAGCGAGGAAGAAAAACGCAGCGTTAACAGCGCTACACAATCAGTTTGCGGGGAAGCCGGGGAGGGATCCAAGACTCGTGCATTAGCTGAACGCACTTACGTCGGCCACCAAAAGCTACGTCCGTAGGCTCAGCAGCATTCCAGCAGCAGCGCGTTATGAATCTACGCATGTAACTGACGTTTTCATAAAGCGCTCACAGAACTGCACGCCGGCGCCATGAGGAACTGCCTTCAGCCAAACAACCACCTGACGTTACAACGCTACTTTATTTATTTTTTTATTTAGGGGTTTTTATATACCAAGTACGTAAAAATACATCACCGCGGTTTACAATTAACAATAATTAGCAACAGGCTTTACAGATAACAGGTATATACGATAACAGGCAGTACAGTTAGTAAACCATAAATTAATATAATGTTTTACATACAAAAAAAATGATTTCGGAAGAAACTAAAAATCATTTACGAACTAACACAACAACTTTAGAGCATAATATTCAATAATAGAGCTGGTAGAAGCCACAGGACGTAAATTGAACAAAGGAATATTCTATTATTTTGAAACTAATTGAAGGATCCTAATCAGGGATAGTGCGGGAGAACAGAGAGAGGATTAAATTTTTGGGGAAAAATATAGGGTCGTAGGGACAAGGAGCAGGGAGTTAACGTGGGTAGAATATTAATTGTCAATTCAGATTAATCAGATATCATAGTGTGAAGGCTTGTACTTATGCAGCCCCCTCGCGTTGGAAAAGTCAGGTGGCTTTTGTGAGTGCTCAAAAGTGCGCACGTAACTTTGAGCTAGGAGCGCTGCCAGCGACAGGGCCACGGGTCAGCAGTGTGGCCACAGAATATTTGGTGCCACTTAGGGCGCTGGAGCAGGGTGACTCTCTGCAGTCACCCGCCCTCTTCTCTGTGGTCACTACCTTGGGATGTATTTCATATGCTCCTGGCTCAGCTTTTGAAAATACACCCCAAAATGACATCAGAAAAGGAAAATTAGTTTCTTACCTGATAATTTTCGTTCCTGTAGTACCAAGGATCAGTCCAGACTGCTGGGTTATGCCTCCCCTCCAGCAGATGGCGTCAGAGAAAAGCTGAAAAGCACCCCCTAGATATACCGGAGTGCCACCTGCCATCCTTCAGTATAAGAATATCAAAGCAGATTGAAATATATATATATATATCACTCATGCCGTAAAATGGGTTTTGTTTTGGGGTTTTTTAAGAACCCATGACTAGAACAAATAGAACATTGCACTGAAAATACCATAATTGAACCTATACACATAATCACACTCTGCAGAATCAAAAACCGGAAGGAATCAAAATAACAGAAAGAATACGAGCAGACTCTCCCATATGAAAAAGACTTGGGCGGGCGTCTGGACTGATCCTTGGTACTACAGGAACGAAAATTATCAGGTAAGAACCTAATTTTCCTTTCCCTGTACGTACCAGGATCAGTCCAGACTGCTGGGACGTACCCGAGCCGCCTTAAATGGGGTGGGACCCGGAGAGTCCCGCTCGAAGTGCACTGCTGCCGAAGGAATCGGCCGATGGACCCCTGACATCCAACCGATAATGTCTAGCAAACGTGTGCAATGACTTCCAAGTGGCTGCAAATCTCCTGGGCGACACAAACTGACTTTCAGCCCAGGATGCCGCCTGAGCCCTGAGAGAGTGAGCTTTAAGCCCATCAGGTACAGGACGACCGTCACAGATGTATGCAGAAGCAATCGCGCCCTTCAACCAACGGGCGATAGAAGTCTTAGAAGCCTGAAGTCCCTTCTTAGGACCATTCCACAAAACGAACAGATTATCCGATCGTCGAAAATCACTAGTCACCTCTAAATACCGCAAAAGTGCCCTGCGGACATCCAAGCGTTTCAGGTCACGAACAGAACGGAGATCCTCCTCAGAGAAGGCAGGTAGCTCCACTGACTGATTTACGTGAAAAGCCGAAACCACTTTTGGCAAAAGGAAGGAACCGTCCGCAAGGACACTCCGGACTCAGAAATACATAAGAACGGCTCCCTGAACAACAACGCCTGTAGCTCCGAAACCCGACGCGCTGAAGCAATAGCCACTAGAAAAACCACCTTGAGAGTCAAATCCTTCATAGTAGCTCGCTTGATAGGTTCAAAAGGTGGAGCGCAAAGACCTCGAAGAACCGAATTCAAGCTCCAAGATGGACAGGGCGCCCTTACTGGAGGACACAAATTCTGAACCCCGCGTAAAAACTGAGCAACATCCGGGTGACAGGCCATAGAAGAACCGTCAATTTTGCCCCGTAGACAGCCCAGGGCCGCTACCTGTACTCGAAGAGAACTGTAAGCTAGTCCTTTTTGCAGACCGCCCTGCAAAAACGCGAGGATATGGCCTATAGATGCCCTCCTTGGAGACACCCCCAACTCACTGCACCAGGAAGCAAAAACCTTCCAAACTCTAGAATAAGTGAGGGACGTTGAAGTCTTGCGAGCTCTAAGAAAAGTAGAAATTACAACCTCCGGGTAACCTTTCTTCCTCAGTTGCCTCCTCTCATAAGCCAAGCCGCCAGACAAAAGCGATCCGCTAGATTGAAAAATACTGCACCCTGTCGTAGAAGATTCGGGAGATGCGCGAGACGCAAGGGACCGTCGATTGCTAGGTTGACGAGGTCTGTGAACCATGGCCTTCTTGTCCACTCCGGAGCCACGAGGATAACAAGACCTCGGTGGGACTCTATGCACCTTAGAATCTTTCCCACCAGAGGCCACGGGGGAAACAGATAAAGAAGTATGCGGCGAGGCCACGGAAGTGCTAGAGCATCCACTCCTTCTGACCCGTGTTCTCTCCTTCGACTGAAGAAACGAGCTGCTTTGGCATTTAACTGAGTCGCCATGAGATCCAAGCGCGGCGCTCCCCACCGGCGAACTATGAGTTGCATCGCCTCGGGGGACAGTTCCCATTCTCCGGGATCCAGATATTGTTGACTGAGAAAATCCGCCTGTACGTTGTCCACGCCAGCAATGTGAGAAGCTGCTATGCGGGTCAAAAAACGTTCCGCCCAGGCCAACAAACGACTCACTTATGCGGCTACCGGATGACTTCTCATGCCCCCTTGCCTGTTTATGTATGCCACAGTTGTCCTTGCGGTGCACCAATGGGAGAAATTGACACAAGGCTAGACGGATCGACCATGTGGCTTGCCGAGGGGCCATTGACCCTGCACTGCTCTGGATTGACAGACTGCTCCCCAGCCGGTCAAACTGGCATCTGTCATAACTATGACCCAAGGTGGCGGTTCCAAGTCCACCCCTTGGAGAAGGTGGTCCGGGGATAACCACCAACTGAGACTGGACCTCGCGGGCTCCAAAATTGGTAAAATCAGATGATAGTCCTCCAACGTGTGGTCCCAGCGGGAAAGCAGCGCCCCCTGAAAAGGGCGCATATGAGCAAAAGCCCAAGGAACCAGTTCCAGAGTAGACGCCATATGTCCAAGCACCTGTAAATAATCCCAGACCGTAGGCAATGGAAGGTCCAAAAGGCCCCGCACTTGAGTCATTAAATTGACCATCCGCTGCCGCGGTAGAGACTTTCCCCGCCGAGGTATCGAATCGGGCTCCCAGAAATTCCAACTGCTGGATTGGGATTAGGTGACTCTTCACAAAGTTGATTACCCAACAGAGCGCTTGTAGTTGGTCCACGACCGATTGAACCGCTAACTTGCAAAGCGCCTCCGACTTTGCCCGTATGAGCCAATCATCCAAATAGGGATGAACCAGAAACCCCTGGCGGCGAAGGTACGCTGCGACGACTACCAACACCTTGGTGAATATTCTGGGGGCTGTCGCCAGACCAAACAGCAGGGCGCAAAACTGATAATGCTCCCCCAGAACCATGAACCTCAGAAATCTCTGATGATGCTCCTGAATTGCTATGTGAAGATACGCCTCGGTTAGATCCAAAGAAGCCAAATACTCTCCCTTGTGGACAGCCGCAATCAACGATCTGAGCATCTCCATCTGAAAACGTGGGATGCAGAGGGCTCTGTTGACCTGCTTCAAATCCAGGATTGGACGAAACGTACCTTCCTTCTTTGGAACTACGAAGTAAATTGAATATCGACCGGTATGACGTTCCGCAGTAGGAACAGAGACCACCGCCCCCAGCGCTCGAAGGCGATCCAGCGTCTGTGCTATCACCTGTTGCTTCTCGGGAGGACCGCAGGGAGATATCAGGAACAGGTCGCGGAGTGGACGAGCAAAATCCAAAACGTAACCATGACTTATAATGTCGAGGACCCACTGGTCTGATGTTATCTTGACCCACTCCTTCAGAAACAGGGACAGTTGACCCCGATGCGCGGAGTGAAGGAATGGGTCGGCGCCTCTTCATTGTGTCATCTTATTGGAGGTGAAAGCATGCGACGCCCCCGAATGCTGAGGCCGTCTACCGCGAAAGGAAGGAGTCCAAGCTTGCGATCGATATGCCTGTTGCCTCTGAGGGAAGGAAGCACCCCTTCCCCCACGGAAATGACGTTGCCCCCGAAACCGGCCCCTGGAAGTGCTGAAGGGACGAGATTGTCTGGGCTTGTCTTCGGGTAACTTATAAACCTTGTTATCCCCTAAGTCCTTCATAAGCTGTTCCAGCTCGTCCCCAAACAACCATTTCCCTCGAAAGGGAAAGGACCCTAAACGGGACTTAGAGGAAGCATCCGCCGCCCAGTGTCGAAGTCAGAGGAGCCGTCTCGCGGAGACTGCCAAGGACATATTTTGTGCCGAAGTCCGAAGAAGATCATATAAGGCGTCCGCAGTATAGGCGACCGCAGCCTCCATGCGGTTAGCCTGCTCTGCTTCTCCCGGTGGGAGGTCCTGGGCTGTAAGTAATTGCTGAACCCAGCGAAGCATGGCCCGCTGCATGAGACTGCTACAGACCGCTGCCCGGACGCCTAATGCAGATACTTCAAATATACGCTTCAATAAGATCTCCAGTTTCCGATCCTGGAGATCCTTAAGCGCTGTTCCCCCCCGTTACGGGAATGGTAGTGTGCTTTATCACGGCCGTGACAGCTGAGTCCACTTTGGGAACCTTGAGGAGATCCAAGGACTCAGTAGGTAGGGGTACAACTTATCCACAGCCCTACCGACCCATAAGGAAGCCTCTGGAGAGTCCCATTCCTTCGAGACAATCTGAAACAATTTAGAATGAAAAGGGAATGTCTGCGGAGGCCCATGGAGCCCCGCCAAAACAGAATCCCCCGGGGAATTATCCCCCTCCAGCTGGGGCGCCAGAATTTCCAGTTCCTTCAACACCTGTGGGATCAAGTGCTCTAGCTCGTCCTTACTGAACAACCTAAGAACCTGAGGATCATCCCCTTCCACTGTCACTTGACCGTCCAAGTCCCCTCCCCCCACGAGAGACAGGGGGTCCTGGGAGGGATCCAAGGGCTCTGGGAGCTCAGCGTCCGCCTGAGGACGGGGACAACGAGCCCCTGCCCTCCCCTGGTCCGGGACCACCTTAGGGACCTTAGGGGAATAAGGCCCCGAATCCTCCCAGCCAGCTTCTGCCTCTAGAAAGGCTTTGTGCATCAAGAGCACAAACCGGGAGGAAAACGGGGCTGGCCTCTTTAAATCCTGCCCCGCGGGCCTGGAGGGGTGTGGGGGGATGAGGAGCCCCGAAATCGCCGACGCGCTGCGGGCTTAGGGCCGGAGGAGAGTGAGGAGGAAAGTCCCCCTCCTCCGACGCTGCTTCCTCCAGGTCCGGCGTGGCCAAGATGGCCGCCGCTTCTTTCTCGATTGGGGGCGGGGCCGGCCTCTGCCCCCGGAACGATGCGACTCTCCGCGGCCGCGAGGACGAAGACCCGCGGGCAGCGCTCGGCCCCCGAGAGGGGTCCCTCGCCCCCGGGAAGACATCGGGAGCAGAGACCCTCTCGGGAAAGTCACGCCCCCGCACTCCCGCAGGCCATGCAGGCCGAAGACCGTGGCATCCCGGCACCGATTCCAACCGAGGCAAAAACAGGAGAGCTGCCCCACAAGGTAAATCGCGCCGGGTGAGGAAGCCACCCCCTCCGGAGTCCCGGCACCCTCAAGCAGCAGGCCGGAGCTGAGCAATACGGAAGATACAGCCTGCCACCAACAGGACTTACTTGGGCTGTCACTTGCTCCTTTAAAAAGAATAATTTTTTTTTTTTTTTCACAAGCAGCCTCCGATTATAAGGAAGCCCCCTTCAGAGCCCAAGGCTCTGACATATGCAAAAACTGGGGGGAAGAGTGACCGGCCCACCGGTAAATACTCCCCCTGGTCACCTAGGGACTGACTAGCTCCGGGAATGAGGCTTTACATAGAAACATAGAAATGACGGCAGAAGAAGACCAAATGGCCCATCTAGTCTGCCCAGCAAGCCTCACACATTTTTCTATCTCATTCTTATCATTTTCTCTTAACTCTTGGTTCTATTTCCCTTCCACCCCCACCATTAATGTAGAGAGCAGTGATGGAGCTGCATCCAAGTGAAATACCTAGCTTGATTAGTTAGGGGTAGTAGGGGTAGTAACTGCTGCAATAAGCAAGCTACACCCATGTTTATTCCCTTTACCCAGACTATGTCATACAGCCCCTATTGGTTGTTTTTCTTCTCTCCTGCCGTTGAAGCGGAGAGCCATGCTGGTTATGCATTGAAAGTGAAGTATCAGGCCCTTTTGGTTTAGGGTAGTAACCGCCGTAACAAGCCAGCTACTCCCTGCTCTGTGAGTGCGAATCCTTTTTTTTTTTTTTTTCTTCTCCCCTGCAGTTGAAGCTATTCTGGATATGCGTGAAGCCTCAGCTTTTCTTATTCCCCTGCTGTTGAAGCAGAGAGCTATGCTGGAAATGCTTGATGTATCAGCCTCTCCCATGCCATGAAGCAGAGAGCCATGCTGGATATGCATCGAAAGCGAAGTATCAGGCACATTTGGTTTGGGGTAGTAACCGCCGTAATAAGCCAGCTACTCCCCGCTTTGTGAGTGCGAACCCTCTTTTCTTCTCCCCTGCCGTTGAAGCAGAGAACTATGCTGTATATGCTTGGAAAGTGAAGTATCAGGCTTATTTGGTTTGGGGTAGTAACCGCCGTAACAAGCCAGCTACTCCCCTCTTTGTGATAGCAAATCCTTTTTTCCACATTTCCTCTTGCCATTGAAGCTTAGAGCGATGTTGGAGTCACAGTAAGCATCTGTATGTTTATTTAATAAGGGTATTGTCTCCGGGCAGTAGCCATCGTTCTGGTGAGCCACCCACTCTACATTGGCTCTGCCCTGCCAAGCCTGCCTTTAACCAACCCCCTGGTAAGGCGCGTAAAACATTAAAAAAAAATCAAAGATCCTGCTTTTTTTTTTTACTACCTGACAAATGGACTAAATTGATCTAGTCAAAGGTATACCCGATCCAGTACACCCAATTTAGAATTTTTTGAAAGGATCAGGACCGCAGGTTATGCCTCTCAATCTGCTGGAGTCAGAGAAGATACTGAAGGATCGCAGGCGGCACTCCGGTATATCTAGGGGGTGCTTTTCAGCTTTTCTCTGACTCCATCTGCTGGAGGGGAGGCCTAACCCAGCAGTCTGGACTGATCCTGGTACGTACAGGGAAACTCCATTTTTCTAATATTGGAAATATTCTCATGTTTTGGGAACCAAAGAAATAGACCAATTATCAAAACATAAAGGGAAAATTATGGAAGTCAATGGCTTTTACTACATTTTTTGTCGGAAAACCACCTGTAAAGTGACATTAACAGGAGTCCTGATTAAATAGAGGGCCCTCTGCTCCCCCAGAGTAAGAGAACAGTTACCTGCCAGTCCTTCTTTACTGTTCTTCTCGTCTGAATCTGCTCTGCACGCCGGAGAACCGCTGGCTGATTCACGTGCACTCTTGAGATCCATCCAAGGTCTACGGAAAACAATCCTCACACCTTTAGCAAGCAAAAGCAGCCAAATCCACAAGGGACCCCCACAGCGGACTGTTTCCACCTTCCTCACCCCACCATGCATTAACGGAAAAAATCCTTTCCAAACAAGTCAAGTCCCTGCAGGACCTATCGACTAACACTGAAATCACATCTTGAGATTCTTTGGAAGTTCTGTAAGGTCACAGCCATGGCAGTCTCTTTTCTGAACGGAAAACCCTTGGTTCAGTCACTGTAATCAGTGCTACCCAGATGAACTATCTACATATTTGATTTCTACCCTATTATGTTAATAATGAAAACATTATTTGCCATTCTGCAGGCTAATCAAAAGCCGTTCAATTCAGTAGCATCCAAACAATTTTCAATACAATACATAAATTCAATAAAGCACATACAAAATACAACAGCAATAAGTAGCAATCAAAAAGATTAAATTTACTATATATTAATTAGTATGAAATATATCCAGTCCCACAGCAACCCAGCCTTTAAAAATCATAAACATAGTTTTCTTAGCAACCTTTCTTTCTCAGCCTGAATGTTTAATTTAACTATTCTCTGTCTATGATAGAGTAACACAAGATTTATTTTTTTAAGAAGCATTTTTTTGGAGGCTTAACAGAAGAAGAAAAGTGCAATTTGATCTGACTTGATAATTTCCTTTCCTTCAGTCCTACTAGACCAGCCCTTATACTCGGGAATTCTCGGCTCCTTAGCTACTGGAGACCTCATTACTGGCTATAAAGGAGGGGTCCAGTAGCCTTCTGCCAAAGCAACCGGACAAAGTTTTCTGTTACATGTAAGGGCACCGCCCAAAAGTTTTTGTTTATTGTGAACCGATGCGATGTGCAAACGGATATCGGTATAAAAGAGATGTTAAATAAATAAATAAAATAAATAAATAAAGTTCTAACCTAGGACACAAAGACCCGTACACTCCCACCAGAATTAACTTGTATCTTGATCCTTTGATGATAGCCACCCCCTCTCCCCCAGGGGGGAGGGATTGAAAAAAGGAGAGAAAGTCTGGATTAACGACGTCTGTGATAACTGTTTGGGCACTGCACTGGTCTAGCAGGACTCAAGGAAAGGAAATTATCAGGTAAGATCAAATTTCACCTTCTTTTTCCTCCTGGCTAGACCAGTCCTTACACTCGGGAGTTACCAAAGCTGCGGCTAGGCCAGGGTGGGAGGAAGACAGGGCTGACCTAAGGACTCATGCACCAAAGGCAACATCTGCCTTAGCTTGCATGTCCAGTCTGTAAAATTTAGAGAAGGAATACAGGGACAACCAAGTGGCAGCCTTATAGATTTTGTCTGGGGAGACTGAAGATACTTCTGCCCAAGATGATGCTTGCTCCCTTGTGAAATGTGCGCAGAGTGCCACTGGAGCTTGCCTATCATTGAGTAAATAGATTGACAAGATTGCTTCTTAAATCCATCTAGCTAGTGCAACCTTGGAGGCTCCTTTTTCCCTTCTGAGGACTCCCGAAGAGCACAAACAATCTATCTGTCTTTCTGAAGAGGGTTGGTCACCCAGAAGATGCAGCATTTCTTCCTTATCCCAATATTCATTTTCTGTAAAACCTGGAAGAGATACCACCTAGGTTAAGTGGGAGATATAACCTTGGGCAGGAATGACAGTACCGGTTGGAAGATGACTACGTGTGGAGAAAACACTAGTAGGGGTCTCTACATGAGAGAGTCTGTAGTTCCAAAATGCACCTAGTGGATCAAATAGTCACCAGGAAGGTGGTCTTTAATGAAAAGTCTTTAAGGGATGCCTGTTTTACTGTTTCAAAAGGAGTTTGGACTAGGGCCTTGACGACCAGGTTGAGGTCCCACTGAGTGTCAACAGGTCCAAAAGGGGACCTTATACGCTTCACCCCCTTTAAAAAGTGCAGTCTATCCGGGTGTGCGGCCACTTGAGTACATCTGAGGCTCGTACAGCAGGATAGGGATACAATCTGTACCTTCAGAGAATTGAAGGCCAAGCCCTTGTCTAGGCCCTTCTGCAAAACGTCTAAAATTCATGAAATATCCAATTTCCAAGAGGAAATGTTCTGCTCCAGACAGGCACCACATTTGACTATAGGCTAACGTCAAGCTTTTACATGCCGTTGGCATGTTTGTTACTCCGGGGGGGGGGGGGGGGGGCTCACTCTCAGGCATGCCCTTTTAAGGGCCAAGACATAAGACAAAATGGAGATGGGTCTTCCATTGGTATTGGGTCCTGCCACAACAGTCCATACTCCCGCCAGGAGTCTTATTAGATCTGCATACCACGGCCTTTTTGGCCAAGCCAGGGCTATCAAGATCATCACCGGGAGTGATCCTTTATCCTTTTTATTACTTGCCTACAAGGGGCCAGGGTGGATTGATATACAGAAGTCTGCCGCTAGGCCAAGACCTGGTCAGGCCATCTATTCAACTGGACCCTACTTCGGGCCGGCAGCTAAAGAACACATCAGCTTTGGAATTCATTTAGGGTGCCATCAGGCTGTGAGCAGAAGACCCCACTGGAAGGCTTCCTGGCAGATCTCCCCCTCTCCTGGATCGAGTCTGTTTCTGCTGAGAAAGTCCGCTTGGATATTTTCTTTTCCTGCAGTACAAGATGCTAATAAGAGGAGCAGCTTTCTCTCCATGGATCTGAACAGTATGCTTGTTTCCTCTGCAGGTCTGGGGCTGCGAGTGCCTCTTGTTTGTTCATGTATGCCTCCACCAAGGTATTGACCAAGAGGACCCTGACCACCTTCCTTTTTATTACCGGGAGGAAGTGCTGCAGTGCTAGCCCGATGGCCCTTGTCTTTAATCTGTTCTTTGACCATGATGTCTAGCGCCCCTGCATCAGCTGGCCCTGACAATCTGCTCCCCATCTGAGGATGCTGGCATCCATGGTTAAAATGATCCAATCAGGAGGCTCTAAATCTACCCCCTTCAGCAGGTCAGAGGGGTTCATTCACCATCCCAAACTCTTTTTCATCATTCGGAGGTGGAGATCATAGTTCTGGGAATGTAAGAGGAGGGACACTGCTGTAATAGGTACATATGCACTCTGGCCCATAAGTCTAGATTGCCTTCCAATAGACATAACAGCTGAAAGTAGGACCAAATCTTGGGTGCCCTTTGGGAGGTAGAAGACTTGCACTTGGTCTATCAGCTTGGCTGACCTCTTGGGGGCAGGACCACCTGCCCTTCCACTGTATCGATGTGAATATCCAAGAACTCCAAGGCCTAAGATGGCACTGGGTTGCTCTTTGCATAATTTACCACCCAGCCTAGCTAGAAAATGAACCACTGTGGCTGATGCCCTCTGGATCTCCTGGGCAGATTTGGCCCTGATGAGCCAATTGTCTAAACAGGGGTGGACCTTTATCCCCTGTTTGCACTAAGCTGCTGCTGTGAGCACTATGGCCTTGGTAAAGGTCCTTGGGGCAGTCACAGGCCTGAAGGGTAGCGCCTGGAACTGACGCGTTCACCTAGAACACAGAAACGTAGGAGATTTTGGTGGGAGCTCCGATATGGAGAAAGGCTTCTGCCGAGTCCAGTGAAGAAAGAAGCATTCCTTTTCTTACTGCCGCCATGATGGAGTAAAGAGTCTCCATTGTGAAGGCAGGTACTTGCAAACACTTGACTCCTGTAAGATCTAGGACGGGACGAAAGATGCTGTCCCTCTTTGGAACAAAATTAATTGAATATTTATTTATTTATAATTTTTATATACCGACATTCTTACATTAAAATGCAAATCATACCGGTTTACATAAAACAGAAAAAGCAGGAAAAAATATTTCCGTAGTCAAATACAGAGAATATGTCCCTTGTCCCTGTTTCTAGGGTGGAATGTAAATCATGGCATGCAAGTCTTGTAACTCTCGCAGGATAGTCCTTACCACTTCTCTCTTGCCTTGAGAGGTGCAGGGGGAGAACATAAAGGCACTTGGGACTGGCATTAAGCATTCTGGGGCCTACCCTATTTGTATTATAGCCAGGACCCTATGGTCCATAGTAATCTTGATTCACTCTAACACAACAAGAGGCACCCGCCCACTAGTACCACCATCGGCGGGGCCCACTGACCATCACGGATGATGGTGACTACCTCTTGTTGCCGCTGGGAAGTCACCTTGGACTTTATGGCCCCTTGAAAGGAATGGACATTACTTTGAGCGATATGTGGCAGGGATCATCTGGTAGACCTACCCTCTGCTGATCCCAAAAATGCTGGCGCCTAAGACTCTGCAACGCCGAGTGGACTGTATCCTCTGGGAACCTCTGGAGTTTGGTTTCTCCTAGTTTCTCCAGGTCTTCTCCATACAGCAACCCCCAAAAAAGGGAAGCTTGCAAAGGCATTTCTTGGATGCCAAGTCTGCTACCCAGTTCTGAGGCCGCTGCCCAGGAGGACATTCTGAGTAGATTGTACGAGCTAAAACACAACGCTCCACTAAGCCCGCTGTGTCGACACTCAGGTAACAGCTGGATCCAGTGTAAAATGGCTCGGGCTATAATAGTCTCCTCACACAGAGGCATGAATTGCCATGGCACTGGTTGAGAAGGCTGTTTTAGGATGGACTCAATCTTTTTATCCTGTGGATCCTTTAAGGCCATGCCTTCCTTTACTGGGAGAGTGGACTTATGAGTTATGGATGATACCAGCGCATCCATTCCCAGTTTCCCCATAACTCTGTGCCCATTCTGTCAGCCCCATTCGTTTCAGGGCTTCATGTAAGGGAAGGCCCTTGGAGGACTCCTTATGCCCTGCAGATAGGAACCTTCATTTTCGGTTTTTATTCTTTATTTTTCCTGGAAATTTATCAGAGTTTATGATGACAAGAAAATCAATTGAAAGAAATGACTTATTTTTCCAAGTAAATATTGGAGTTTATTTTGGTGGACAGAAGCCAGGACAATAAGACCATATTAAGCATATTCACCCACCCATCCACATAGCAGTAATCTTATCGCCTGCCTAGCATCTCCCTCTCTCCCTGCCCCTGCATTGCGAGAGCATTCATCCTCACCAGTGGCGGCTCCAGCCTTCTCCTCTTTCCTTCGGCAGCAGCTTACTGAGGTTCCTGCCTTTCTGCAGGACCAGGGAGAAGGCTGGGAAAGGCTTCTGGTGGGACAGGGCCTGTTTAAATGCATTTGCAACACCAGACAGCAGGCACTTTGGCTGGTTGGGCAGCACGGGAGGGCGAGCGTTTTCAGTGTTGGGGGGAGGCGGAGTGGATTTGAAACCACAGGCCCAGCTGCCTTCCAGCAGTGACTGGAGGCCTTGAAATGCCGCATCTGCAGCTCTGGAGCAGCTTTTTAATCAGCCTAAAATTAGGGTGAATATCAGTTTAAACCAAAATGTCACCATTGAAAAACCTGGAACGTTATGGGTGAAATTCGGTTTAAACTGAAAATGAGAGACGGTGCTTGCAGGATAGGGTCTCCTCTGACGGTGCCCGCTATCGTTAGGGCAGACCCTCGGTAATGAGGGCTGAGAGCGCCTCCCTGCAAAACACTCTCACGACTGTAGGCTCATCTTCTTCGGACAAGCAGTGCCCTTCCTCTTGGGATTTCATAGGTAAGCTCCGATCCGATTCTTGTCCTGACCATTATTTGGCAGAAGGCTACTGGCAAGGGTCTAGGGCCAGTCCCCCTTTATAGCCAACGATGAGGTCTCTGGCAGCCGAGGAGCAGGGAAATCCCGAATGTAAGGACTGGTCTGGCAGGAGGAAAAGGAAAACTATATTTTCCAAAGAGAGGGATCTGCTACAATACGCACGAGTACCCACAGGATTTGCAGCAATACAGAAGATGCAACTGATAAAAACTGCTGTACTGGGTCAGACCAAGGGTCCGTCAAGCTCAGTATCCTGTTTCCAGCAGTGGCCAATCCAGATCAGAAGTACCTGGCAGGATCCCCAATATTAGATAGATCCTATGCTGTGTATCCCAGGGATTAGCAGTGGCTTTCCTCATGAATTTATAGACATGTATCTTATCTTCTCCAAGCTAGAGACTTAACCTCTTCAGCCTTTCCTCATAGGGGAGCTGTTCCATCCCCTTTATCATTTTGGTTGCCCTTCTCTGTTCCTTCTCCATCGCAATTATATCTTTTTTGAGATGCGGTGACCAGATTTGTACACAGTATTCAAGGTGCGGTCTCACCATGGAGCGATACAGAGGCATTATGACATTTTCCGTTCTATTAACCATTCCCTTCCTAATAATTCTTAACATTCTGTTTGCTTTTTTGACTGCTGCAGCACACTGAGCAGATGATTTTAAAGTATTATCCACTATGATGCCTAGATCTTTTTCCTGGGTGGTAGCTCATAATATGGAACCTAACATCGTGTAACTGCAGCAAGGTCTTCAAACTTATCACAATTTATTTATTTTAAAACATTTGTTACTCGCCCTTCCTACATTCAGGGCAGGGTACAAAAAACATACATAATAGGTAACAATTAAAAAATCAACATTACAATAAAATTTGCAATTTGTTAGAAAATACAATACAAATCAGCACTGTTTGCTGAGAAAGAGTTTTGGACACTGGATGACGTTCAGGGTGAAAGAGGCCAGTGAACAGAGACGTTTTTAGGGGGTTTCTTTTAAAAAGAAGTTTCTTTCCTGGAGGGTCTCGGTACTCCAGAGAAGCTGAAAAAAACGCACGCTTTTTTGTTTTTGGAGGAAGGAACATCAAGGATGTTAGTGCTAGTTATTCAAATAGATAACAATTGTAATTATTAGAGGTGATTCCAGCTTAATGCAGGTGGCTCTTTGGGGCCAGAAAGGAAGTTGCAGTTTTCGTGCATCCCTGGCAGGACTGCTAAGCTTCCTCAGGACCACCGCACAGAGAGAATTACCACAGAGCTAGGAAAAAAGGCGGAATCTGCTAGACTGAGTCACTTTGTAAAACTCCCTATTTTAGAGCTTGCAGCCTACGGGAAATGATTTCACCTCATCAATTTGCATTGCAGCTAAATCCAGCTGCGATTCGGGGGTCCAGAGAGCAACAGCTCAGCTTCCAGCAGGCCAAAATCAGCCCACCGGGGTCCTCAATTTGGGACTTTATAGGAGAGAATCCGGCAGTGGTGAGGAGCAGAAGGCCCATTCGGTTACAGTGCCTTGCACCCCCAGTTGGATCTGTGGCTTTCCCGTCACTAATATTTGTGGCAGGTACCTTGTCTGACGTCTCCGTGTTCCTCACTTGTAGGGAGGAGGATGGAGCTGCAGCTTTGCCCCTGCCAGGTTAATGATGAATCGCTGGTTTTACTGGGTGGCATTACCCGGTGCTTCCCTCCTGCGGTTTCACTGCTACTCCGGCCGGGACGTCCTACCTCACTACACACACAGCCGAGACTTCCAAAATTCATATCATATTGCTAATCTGCTGCCACTAAACAGATTTTCTCATCTGGCACCAGCTGCTCAACCTCCCAGCCTTGGACTGGCTTCTAACACTGGCACCATCATCAGAGGAGATTCTTAACAAAGATGAAACAGAAATCAAAGGAAGTGCTTCAAGTTCCCAGTGCAGAGGAGAGAAAGCTCCAGGGAGGAGTCCAGGTTATCTGCCCTCCCACAACACCTTCTGCTGGCGTTCAGTCACAGTCAGAGGAGCCCTTCCACCATATGCATCAGGTGTTTCTCTCAGCTTCAGACTGCACGTGCCAGTCACAAAACTGCCTCAGCGGGTAATTATCACAAAAGGAGATATAGCCAGGCACCGCTCTAACAGCAGGAAAGGGGGTCAGCCAGGTCAGAATTAATCCAGATGTAAGTGAGACAGGACGCAGAGGGAAGTATTGGGGGCGTTTCCATGATCTTTCACTGCCTTTCCTGATACACCTCAATTCTCTGCAAACCAGCACATCCCGACCTGCCAGAATCCGACTCACCGATGCAGCTGAGCTCTGGCTCCCAGGAGGCAGACAAGAGCTAAATAATAAGGCAATATGAGAGCAGGGGTTGTGGCTGCGTGATATGGGGGTAATACAGTAATGAGAGAGCGTGAAATGTGGCTGCGTGATATGGAAGGGTAACACAGTAATGTGAGAGCAGGGGATGTGGCTGCGTGATATGGAAGGGTAACACAGTAATGTGAGAGCAGGGGATGTGGCTGCGTGATATGGAAGGGTAACACAGTAATGTGAGAGCAGGGGATGTGGCTGCGTGATATGGAAGGGTAATACGGTAATGTGAGAGCAGGGGATGTGGCTGCATGATATGGGGGTAATACAGTAATGTGAGAGCAGGGGATGTGGCTGCATGATATGGAAGGGTAATACAGTAATGTGAGAGCAGGGGATGTGGCTGCATGATATGGGGGTAATACAGTAATGTGAGAGCAGGGGATGTGGCTGCGTGCCGTGGAAGGGTAATACGGTTATGTGAGAGCAGGGGATGTGACTGCATGATATGGAAGGGTAAAACAGTAATGTGAGAGCAGGGGTTGTGGCTGCGTGATATGGAAGGGTAATAGGGTAATGTGAGCACAGGGGATGTGGGTGCATGATATGGAAGGGTAATACGGTAATGTGAGAGCAGGGGATGTGGCTGCATGATATGGAAGGGTAATACAGTAATGTGAGAGCAGGGGATGTGGCTGCATGATATGGAAGGGTAATACAGTAATGTGAGAGCAGGGGATGTGGCTGCGTGATATGGAAGGGTAATAGGGTAATGTGAGCACAGGGGATGTGGGTGCATGATATGGAAGGGTAATACAGTAATGTGAGAGCAGGGGATGTGGCTGCATGATATGGAAGGGTAATACAGTAATGTGAGAGCAGGGGATGTGGCTGCATGATATGGAAGGGTAATACAGTAATGTGAGAGCAGGGGATGTGGCTGCGTGCCGTGGAAGGGTAATACGGTTATGTGAGAGCAGGGGATGTGGCTGCATGATATGGAAGGGTAATACAGTAATGTGAGAGCAGGAATGTGGCTGCGTGATATGGAAGGGTAATACAGTAATGTGAGAGCAGGGGATGTGGCTGCATGATATGGGGGTAATACAGTAATGTGAGAGCAGGGGATGTGGCTGCATGATATGGAAGGGTAATACAGTAATGTGAGTGCAGGGGATGAGGCTGCATGATATGGAAGGGTAATATGGTAATGTGAGAGCAGGGCATGTGGCTGCATGATAATGGAAGGGTAATACAGTAATGTGAGAGCAGGGGATATGGCTGCATGATATGGAAGGGTAATACAGTAATGTGAGAGCAGGGGCTGTGGCTGCGTGATATGGAAGGGTAATACGGTAATGTGAGAGCAGGGCATGTGGCTGCATGATATGGAAGGGTAATACGGTAATGTGAGCAGGGGATGTGGCTGCGTGATATGGAAGGGTAATACAGTAATGTGAGAGCAGGGGATGTGGCTGCGTGATATGGAAGGGTAATACGGTAATGTGAGAGATGGGGATGTGGGTGCGTGATATGGAAGGGTAATAAGGTAATGTGAGAGCAGGGGATGTGGCTGCATGATATGGAAGGGTAATACGGTAATGTGAGAGCAGGGCTTGTGGCTGCGTGATATGAAAGGGTAATACAGTAATGTGAGAGCAGGGCTTGTGGCTGCGTGATATGGAAGGGTAATACAGTAATGTGAGAGCAGGGGATGTGGCTGCATGATATGGAAAGGTAATACGGTAATGTGAGAGCAGGGGATGAGGCTGCGTGATATGGAAGGGTAATACGGTAATGTGAGAGCAGGGGATGTGGCTGCATGATGCACCCCAAGTCATTGCAAACCAGCATACCCTGACCTGCCAGAGTTTGACTCGCCAGTGCCAGCTGAGGCACTTGCTGGCAAACTCAAAAGAGGGCTAAATACCTGCCTGGCATCAAACAGCTGAAGGTAAAATAAGGAAAATGGGAAAACTGCCAAGATGAAAAATCTTTCTGAACCCTTCCATACTAATAGAGACAAGTACCTAGTCATACACCCGCACGTGCCTACATACACCCTGACACACATACACATGCCTACATACATCCTCACACACACATACTTGTTTTCATACACATGTCCACACGTGCCTACATACACCCACACTACCACCCATGTACTTATACACACACACTTACGTGCCTACATAACCTATACACCCTCAGGTATCCATACATACGCCTACACACATTTCTACTTACACTCTTACACACATGTACCTTCATACACTCACACACCTAATCTCACATCCACACATGTACCCTACACCACCACGTCTATACATGCCTACATACACCCAGACATTCCTACACCCACCCTCAATATCCACAAACATGCCTACATACATCCTTACAAACATGTGAATACACCATCATATACAAACATGTGCCTAGATACACCTCACAACCTCATGCCTACATACATCCTCACATGTCCACATACATGCTTAAATACACGTTCACACGTCTACATATACCGATAAACACACGTGCCTACATACTCATCTACACACACGCCTACTCTCTCACATCCACTTGACTACATACAACCACATACACGCACACATGCCTACATACATTCTTACATAACCATAAGCATTACTATGTACACAGAGAAACTGTGTCTACATGCTGTCATGTCCACATGTCTAAATTCTCCCTCACGTCTGTCTCTAAATAAACACTAACTCACATGACTACATACACCCTCACTTGTCCACATGTGTGACTACGTACACCCTCATATGTCCACACTAGTGTCTCCATACACGTGCCTACGTATACCCTCATACACAAAGTGCCTACATACACCCTCACATCTGCACACATACATACATACATACATGAGGGTTAATTAAATCACATGTCCACAAGCAGGACTACATACACCCTCACACACATGCATACATACATTACATGTCCAAACACGTGGCTACACATTCCCTTACATACACCTGCCTACAAAGACCCTCATATGTACACACGTGCCTATATACATCATCACATGTCCACACGTGTCTACATGCACAGCACAGACAAGTATATCCTACACTAATTCATAGAAACACATATGCATGTTTTGGAAAAGAGGTGACCCTTTTAAAGGGTTAGTGTTTGGGATAAGATGGAGAAGCCAGGTTTTTTCTCGGTTAATGGTATCTGTTTTCTATGTTACCTTATTGTGATGCTTATTATGTAGAATTACCGATTTGCTGTAAATTGCCTTGGACGTGTGCACGGGGAAGAAACAAATTCCCAAGGTACCTGAGTGTAACTCGCCTGAGCGAAACGCACTGAGTGAATACAAAAAACGATGGTGAGGAAGCCACAAGTGTCCTAACCGCCTTCAGCCCTCCCCAATCAGGCAAAGTCCAGCAGCCTCCCATGAAAAATCAAACCCATCCTGGCCGGAGGGGAGGGGGCACGGCCCTTACACTCTGCAGCCAGCGCCAGACCAGCTTTGCTTTCTTACGAGAATTGCTAACCCGCTATGACCGGACTACACAGGACCCTCACTACATCCAGGCCAGCGCCGCCGGCCCAGCGATGCCTTACCGAGACCCGTGCCCGGATTCCTGGCAGACATGGTGGGAAGGGGCTCAGTCCCAGGGGCCCCACGCCGCAGCACTTCCGGCTTCCCTTCCCGGTACCGTATTCCTCCGGCACAACGCGCACAACGTCCCCTGCAACACGTTACCGTATTATCCAGATACATCGCGCACCACGTCCCCTGCAACACGTTACCGTATTATCCGGATACATCGCGCACCACGTCCCCTGCAACACGTTACCGTATTATCCAGATACATCGCGCACCACGTCCCCTGCAACACGTTACCGTATTATCCGGATACATCGCGCACCACGTCCCCTGCAACACGTTACCGTATTATCCGGACACATCGCACACTACCTCCCCTGCAACCCGTTACCGTATTACCCGGACACATCGTGCACTACCTCCCCTGCAACACGTTACCGTATTATTCAGATAAATCGCGCAACACGTTACCGTATTATCCAGACACAACGCGCACCACGTCCCCTGCAACGCATTACCGTATTATCCAGACACATCGCGCACCACGTCCCCTGAACGCGTTACCGTATTATCCGGACACATCGCGCACGCACATCCACTGCAACGCATTACCGTATTATCTGGACACATCGCGCACCGCGTCCCCTGCAACGCGTTACCGTATTATCCGGACACATCGCGCACCGCGTCCCCTGCAATGCGTTACCGTATTATCCGGACACATCGCGCACCACGTCCCCTGCAACATGTTACTGTATTATCTGGACCCATCGCGCACCACGTCCCCTGCAACACGTTACCGTATTATCCGGACACATCGTGCACCACGTCCCCTGCAACACGTTACCGTATTACTTCTGCACATCGCGCACGCACGTCCCCTGCAACACGTTACTGTATTATCCAGACACATCGCGCCCCTCGTCCCCTGGAACACGTTACCGTATTATCCGGACACATCACGCACCACTTCCCCTGCAACACGTTACCGTATTATCCGGACACATCGTGCACCACGTCCCCTGCAACATGTTACCGTATTACTTCTGCACATCGCGCACGCACGTCCCCTGCAACACATTACTGTATTATCCAGACACATCGCGCACCTCGTCCCCTGGAACACGTTACTGTATTATCCAGACACATCGCGCACCACGTCCCCTGCAACACGTTACCATATTATTCGGACACATCGCGCACCACGTCCCCTGAGAACACGTTACCGTATTATCCAGACATATCGCCCACCACGTCCCCTACAACACGTTACCGTATTATCCGGACACATTGCGCACCACGTCCCCTGAGAACACGTTACCGTATTATCCAGACACATCGCGCACCATTCCCCCTGCAACACGTTACCGTATTACCCTTACATGTCATGCAGCCACATCCCCTGCTCTCACATTACCATATTATCCTTACACATCACGCACCCACATCCCCTGCTCTCACATTACCATATTACCCTTCCATGTCACACAGCCACATCCCCTGCTCTCACATTACCGTATTACCCTTCCACGGCACGCAGCCACATCCCCTGCTCTCACATTACCGTATTACCCTTCCATATCAAGCATCCACATCCCCTGCTCTCACTGTACCATATTACCCTTCCATATCATGCAGCCATATCCCCTGCTCACATTACTGTATTACCCTTCCACATCATGCAGCCACATCCCCTGCTCTCACATAACCGTATTACCCTTCCACGTCACGCAACCACATCCCCTGCTCTCACATTACCGTATTACCCTTCCACGTCACGCAGCCACATCCCCTGCTCTCACATTACCGTATTACCCTTCCATATCACACAGCCACATTCCCTGCTCTCACATTACTGTATTACCCTTCCACGTCACGCAGCCACATTCCCTGCTCTCACATTACTGTATTACCCTTCCATATCACGCAGCCACATCCCCTACTCTCACATTACCGTATTACCCTTCCATATCACGCAGCCACATCCCCTACTCTCACATTACCGTATTACCATTCCATATCATGCAGCCACATCCCCTGCTCTCACATTACTGTACTACCCTTCCATATCACGCAGCCACATCCCCTACTCTCACATTACCGTATGACTCTTCCATATCATGCAACCAGATCCCCTGCTCTCACATTACTGTATTACCCTTCCATATCATGCAGCCACATCCCCTGCTCTCACATTACCGTATTACCCCCATATCACGCAGCCACATCCCCTGCTCTCACATTACCGTATTACCCTTCCATATCATGCAGCCACATCCCCTGCTCTCACATTACTGTATTACCCTTCCACGGCACGCAGCCACATCCCCTGCTCTCACATTACTGTATTACACCCATATCACGCAGCCACATCCCCTGCTCTTACATTACCGTATTACCCTTCCATATCATGCACCCACATCCCCTGCTCTCACATTACCGTATTACCCCCATATCATGCAGCCACATCCCCTGCTCTCACATTACCGTATTACCCTTCCATATCACGCAGCCACATCCCCTGCTCTCACATTACCGTATTACCCTTCCATATCATGCACCCACATCCCCTGTGCTCACATTACCGTATTACCCTTCCATATCATGCAGCCACATCCCCTGCTCTCACATTACTGTTTTACCCTTCCATATCATGCAGCCACATCCCCTGCTCTCGCATTACCGTATTACCCTGCCACATCATGCAGCCACATCCCTGCTCTCACATTACCGTATTACCCTTCCATATCACGCAGCCACATCCCTGCTCTCACATTACCGTATTACCCTTCCATATCATGCAGCCACATCCCCTGCTCTCACATTACCGTATTACCCTTCCATATCACGCAGCCACATCCCTGCTCTCACATTACTGTATTACCCTTCCACGTCACGCAGCCACATCCCCTGCTCTCACATTACCGTATTACCCTTCCATATCATGCAGCCACATCCCTGCTCTCACATTACCGTATTACCCTTCCATATCACGCAGCCACATCCCTGCTCTCACATTACCGTATTACCCTTCCATATCATGCAGCCACATCCCCTGCTCTCACATTACCGTATTACCCTTCCATATCACACTACATGCTCACAACTGACAGCATCCCAGCCCTGTGCCCCCAACTTGCACATATGGAGAAATGCCATATACAAGTGCATGCACATACATTGTAGATATCCTAAAAACCAGCCTCAGCTGGCTCTGCATTGCCAGCAGGAGGATTGTTTGCGCCTGTATTATAGAGTGGGGGTTCTTGAGGCTCTCCTAGTCAGTCAGTTTTCCAAGCTGTCTAACATAAATATTCATGAGATATATGTGAACGCAATGGAAGCAGCTGTTTAGATCTGTTCATGCATATTTATTCTGGATTGCCTGAAAGAGTGGTGGGAGATCAAGGATTGATTTAAGAAAAAGGACACCTAGCATCAGCTTCCCTCTTTCCTCACTGCCCAGCCTGGTCCGCAGCTGCCTTGGCAGTGCAGGGGATGCTCATTCAAAAGGTTGCACTGTGCCTCTTAGCAATCAGCTGCAAGGCAGGCTGCCGCCTCATCTAGATTAACCACAAGATAACCAGGCCTGGCTTTGCCCCACTGCATGCAGGGAAATGTAGTTTTTACCTTAATTTTATTTATTTTTGAGAAATCAAAATTACAACTCGCTGCATGCAGTGAAGCACAACCAGTACTAGATCAAGGTGGCACCCCCCACGTGCAAGAGCTTTAACATCAGGATATAACCCCCCCACCCCCCCCCAAGATGCAAGAGCTGCAAACCCAGGAGTGGATTAATGTAGAACCCCCACCCTCCCATCCCCCAACATGCAAGAGTTACTAGCAGAAGATCCCCAGATCGTGCAGATAAAGTATCATGCTTCCAGTGTAAGAATAAAATTACAGGTATTGTTCTGTAAAGACATTGAATGAAAGTGCTAGCCAACATTTCTGATCCCAGAGTGCTATAGACAGATCTGGTTTTCAGAATATCCACAATAAGAACATAAGAATATAAGAAACTGCCGTGCTGGGTCAGACCAAGGCTCCATCAAGCCCAGCATCCTGTTTCCAACAGAGGCCAATCCAGGCCATAAGAACCTGGCAATTACCCAAACACTAAGAAGATCCCATGCTACTGATGCAATTAATAGCAGTGGCTATTCCCTAAGTAAACTTGATTAATAGCCGTTAATGGACTTCTCCTCCTAGAACTTAGCCAAACCTTTTTTGAACCCAGCTACACTAACTGCACTAACCACATCCTCTGGCAACAAATTCCAGAGCTTTATTGTGCGTTGAGTGAAAAAGAAGTTTTTCCGATTAGTCTTAAATGTGCTACTTGCTAACTTCATGGAATGCCCCCTAGTCCTTCTATTATTCGAAAATGTAAATAACCGATTCACATCTACTTGTTCAAGACCTCTCATGATCTTAAAGACCTCTATCATATCCTCTCTCAGCTGTCTCTTCTCCAAGCTGAACAGCCCTAACCTCTTCTGTCTTTCCTCATAGGGGAGCTGTTCCATCCCCTTTATCATTTTGGTTGCCCTTCTCTGTACCTTCTCCATTGCAACTATATCTTTTTTGAGATGCGGCGACCAGAATTGTACACAGTATTCAAGGTGTGGTCTCACCATGGAGCGATACATAGGCATTATGACATTTTCCATTTTATTAACCATTCCCTTCCCAATAATTCCTAACATTCTGTTTGCTTTTTTGACTTCTGCAGCACACTGAGCCAACGATTTCAATGTATTATCTACTATGATGCCTAGATCTTTTTCCTGGGTGGTAGCTCCTAATATGGAACCTGACATAGTGTAACTACAGCAAGGGTTATTTTTCCTTATATGCAACACCTTGCACTTGTCCACATTAAATTTCATCTGCCATTTGGATTCCCAATCTTCCAGTCTTGCAAGGTCCTCCTGTAATGTATCACAGTCTGCTTGTGATTTAACTACTCTGAATAATTTTGTATCATCCGCAAATTTGATAACCTCACTCGTCATATTCCTTTCCAAATCATTTATATATAAATATATTGAAAAGCACCTGTCCAAGTACAGATCCCTGAGGCACTCCACTGTTTACCCTTTTCCACTGAGAAAATTGACCATTTAATCCTACTCTCTGTTTCCTGTCTTTTAACCAGTTTGTAATCCACGAAAGGACATCGCCTCCTATCCCATGACTTTTAGTTTTCGTAGAAGCCTCTCATGAGGGACTTTGTCAAACGCCTTCTGAAAATCCAAATACACTACATCTACCAGTTCACCTTTATCCACATGTTTATTAACCCCTTCAAAAAACTGAAGCAGATTTGTTAGGCAAAACTTCCCTTGGGTTAATCCATGTTGACTGTGTTCCATTAAACCATGTCTTTCTATCGGGCCAATACAGTAAAATTTGCGGGAGAGCGGGTGAGCGCACAGGCCACTCTCTTGTGCGCGCGATTCAGTAAATACATTTATTTAAATTAGGCCCGGCGGTAAAAAGAGGCACTAGGGACACTAGCGCGTCCCTAGCGCCTCTTTTCGGACAGGAGCGGCGGCTGTCAGCGGGTTTGACAGCCGACACTCAATTTTGCTGGCGTCGGTTCTCGAGCCCGCTGACAGCCATGGGTTCCGAAACCGGGCGCCGGCAAAATTGAGCGTCCGGTTTTGAAGCCGCGGGCCTATTTCAAATTTTTTTTTTTTTTTTTTTTTACTTTTTTAAACTTTCGGGACCTCCGACTTAATATCGCCATGATATTAAGTCGGAGGGTGACAGAAAAGCAGTTTTTACTGCTTTTCTGTGCACTTTCCCGGTGCCCGGAGAAATGAGTGCCTACCTTTGGGTAGGCGCTAATTTCTGAAAGCAAAATGTGCGGCTTGGCTGCACATTTTGCTTTCTGAATCACGCGGGGAATACCTAATAGGGCCATCAACATGCATTTGCATGTGGCGGGCATTATTAGGTTCGGAGGGGTTGGACGGGCATTTTGGACGCGCTATTACCCCTTACTGAAAACACGCGTCCAAATGCCGGCTATGTTATGATCACTGTTGCCAAGTGGCCCCTCCACCGTTACCTCTCTCACCAAATCCTGTGTTCCATTAAGAATTAAATCTAAAATAGCTCCCTCTCTTGTTGGTTCCTGAACCAATTGCTCCATGAAGCAGTCATTTATTACATCCAGGAACTTTATGTCTCTAGCAAGTCCTGATGTTACATTTACCCAGACATTATTGGGGTAATTGAAATCTCCCATTATTATTGCACTGCCAAATTGGTTTTCTTCCCTGATTTCTCTTAGCATTTCATCATCTGTCTGACCATTTTGTCCAGGTGGATGGTAGTATACTCCTATCTCTATACTCTTACCCAACACACATGGGATTTCTACCCATATAGATTCTACTGAGCATTTAGTCTCTTGTATGATCTTTATCCTGTTGGACTCTATACCCTCCCAGATATAAAATACCACACCCTCACCAAGTTGATCCTCCCTATTGTTGCGATATAATTTGTACCCTGATATAGCTGTTATCGTTTGTAAGGTTTTGGGTGGACCCTTGGACACTGTGGCAGCTGACCACGCCCACAGGGGGAAGTCCCATGAGGGGCCACAGGTCAGGCTCAGCTTTGGGACACACAACACAGAGTTATATCTTTTATTAGACAGAGTTGAGAAGCCACCAGAGGTGGCAGTAGTGAGTAGAGATGAAGCCCGGCTGGGCTTAGGGCTCCTCAGGATACTGGAACAGCGATTCCCTCTATGGCTGTGCTGAAGTGGAGAAAACTGAGATAGTGAGTACAGTGGAGCATACACAGGGTTCTGGTATAGAGCCTCGTTGGTAAAGTTACTCACACAGCGGTTTCTCCCGGAAGGTAACACAGAAGCTGGAATAGAGGCAGACCCTCGAGGAGCGAGTACCTGGTTCCAGGGAACAGCTCTGAGGAAATAAGTTGATAACTCACTGATGATGTAGGCAGCGGTTTCTTCCAAGCAGAAGAGATAAGTTCAGCAGCGA